>NC_041402.2:96330590-96513090 GCF_900747795.2 Erpetoichthys calabaricus | reverse complement strand
GTATGGTCAAAAATTTTGCCTGTCCAAGCCTTTCTAGGAGGTCGTCCACTCGATGCATTGGATAACCATCAATTTAGGAGACTTGGTTAAGCCGATGAAAGTCATTGTAAAACCTCCAACTGCCATCAGGTTTACTAACCAAGGCTGGACCAGGGACTATAACTTTCCTCTTTCACACCCAGTTCCAGCATATACTTGATTTCCAGCTCCAATTCAACCTTCTTTGCCTTGGGAAGTCGATAGGGCTGCTCTCAAACAATAACTCCGGGCTCTGTCACTATGTCATACGCAATCAGAGAGGTCCTTCTGGACTTTTCACTCACTACCTCCAGGATGGACAGGATAGCTGTTTCAAGCTCCTGTCTCTGTCTGGGATTTAATTCTGCTCCGAAATTAAGGGTGGTTGTCTGAGCAAAGAATGAGCGGGGTTGAGCGGAGAAGGGGTCTGGATCCCTTTCCTTACATTCCTTCAGGAGGTTTACATGATACACCTGGGTTGTTTCACCAAATCATCGACATGCCCTTTTCTCTCCTTAATTTCATAAGGGCCTTGCCAATGGGCAAGTAATTTAGAATGGGAGGTAGGAATCAAAACCATGACACAATCCCCTGCTTGGAACTCTCTGAGAGTCGTACCATGATCATAATAGTGGGCCTGTGCTTCTTGCGCCTCCTCCATGTGACTTCTTAAAATAGGTTGAATTTTCTCAAATCGATCATGTAACTGTGCAATGTATTCTAATATATTTGTAGAGGGAAGAGCCTCTCCTTCCCAGCCTTCTTTCAAAATGTCTAATACTCCCCTGGGTTGACGTCCATATAATAATTTAAATGGCGAGAACCCTGTAGAGGCTTGTGGAACTTCTTGATAGGCAAAGAAGACGAGGGGGAAGAGCTGGTCCCAGTTCCACCTGTCCCTGCTGACCACCTTGCAAAGCATTTGTTTGAGAGTCTGATTAAATCTCTCCACAAGACCGTAAGTTTGAGGATGATACACTGTGGTCTTCAAGTGCTTTATTTTAAGTAACTTGGCAGTCTACCTGAACGTCTCTGAGGTAAAAGGCGTCCCATGGTCTGCAAGGACTTCTTTAGGGATGCCCGAACACGCAAAGACCCCTACAAGTTCCCATGCAATTGCCTTAGAGGAAGCTGAGCACAAGGGAACAGCCTGAGGATATTGAATAGCATAATCCACAAAGAGTAATATGTACTTATGTCCTCGGGCTGAGGGCTCTAGTGGTCCTACTATATCGACCCCCGATGCGTTTGAAGGGGACATGAGTGTCTGCTTAGAATTCCAAGAGCTAAACTTAAAAGAAGTGGTGAGACGGCCTTCTGCTGTTATGCACCTAAAATTTGAAATAGCTTGCCAAAATCACCAGGCTAATACAGTGGATCACTTTAAAACACTGCTGAAAACACATTACTTTAACATGGCTGTCTCATAACTTTATTTTAGTTTAATCCTGACGTTCTGTATATTCAATTAATTATTATTATTATTCATGGTGGCTCCAAAATCTGTACTAACTCCTACTCTCTCTTCTGTTCTTTTTCCGGTTTTCTGTGGTGGCGATCTGCGCCACCACCACCTAATCAAAGCACCGTGATGTCCCTACATTGATGGATTAAAGACCAGGGGCCTCATGTATAAACGGTGCGTATGCACAGAAATGTTGCAAACGAACGTTTCCACGCTCAAATCGCGATGTATAAAACCTAAACTTGGCGTAAAGCCACGAACATTTCCACAGTACCTCATACCTTGGCGTACGCAATTTCTCCGCTCGGTTTTGCAGACTGGCGGCACCCAGCGTCAAAGCAGTGCTACTGTTCCTGTATGGTCACACTTTCTTTCTTAGCTCCACATTCCTGGCGCGGCTTTATAAATACACTGAAACTAACTGCATATTGTTTATTAGTGTAATGCATCTGATTGTAATTAACCTGTAGCAATATAATGGTCCAGGGAATAGCCATAGTATTCCAAATACCATAACTGCTTTAGCGTTGTAACTCTTACTGCATCTTCTTCTTCTTTCAGCTGCTCCCGTTAAGGGTTGCCACAGCAGATCATCCTTTTCCATATTACTCTCACAGCACCACTCGGAGTATTTATATCACTGTATCTGAGTGGGGAATCACAGCAGCAGCTGATTGGAAAGAGAATTATCGGTATACAGCATGAAGCAGACGCTGACTCAGCCACGGCAAAACACTTTAGAGACTTCCCAGTACGGACTTTGCGGTTTAGAAAAAGTTTCATCCCAAGAACTCTAAACACACTCAATCAATCTATCAAGTGCTCCTTGTAGAACTGTTTGCTTATAAGTACAATTACCTCACTGTAAACTTGCACTACAGTTATAATATTGCACAACCTGCGCCACTTTATAAAGCACGTATTTACATATGATGACGGTATTCATTTCTAAGATGAAATGCAGCAAAATATGTTGATTATATTATACAGATAAAACTTTAACTTCATATAAATAATCTGTATTGTTAATAATTAAACATGTGAGGACACGGTGCCGCAGCGCTAGCTAGTTCATGGATTGTTCCTGCATTGCGTTGTATTCTTGCGCTGACGCGACACTGGAAAGATAGACAGATAGAATAATTAAACATGTACTACGAAGATATTTCAATGTTCCTTAAAAGTTTTGAAGAATCGGCATTCTAAGCTTACAAATGGCTTCACGTCTATTACATAGCTGATTGTGTGGCGATTGGGTATTTGGAGAAAGAAAAGTAAGGACAGGAATGGAAGGTTAGTACGTTTGAAAGAGACAGTACTGCTGTGATAAATTATGTCATTGAAGGTCGCGCATGGTACAGCAAGCCTCTTGCGTGAGATATGAACAAGCACTGCGCCACCGTGTTATAAAGGGATTTGAGAAACTAGTAAATTAAACGATTTTAAGATGAAGTTTATGATGTTCTACTTTAATGGCAAAATAAACTACGTGATTAAAGTGGAAATTTCGAGATTAAAGTTGACATTTCGTGCTTTTTTCCCACTGTGTGCCTATTTTTTTTGTCTGTACCCTAATAAGCTTTCATATGACACTCAGACGGTGGGCTACAACTTGCCTTTTCATGGCGACTTTGATATGTGATTTCTTTTTTATTTCGGGCACTGTGCGACTTTGTGAACTTGAGCTTTCGAGTTTCTCCGACACTCTGTCACTCGATCAACTTCCTTTTGTTGATTATACCAGTGTTTAAACCAACAAATAGTACGTTTTTCCTTTGCCTTCACTTGGTATTCGCTGAAATTCTTATATTTTCTCCCATGCTTTTCCCATTGTCTTTTCTCAGAAGGCTATTTATATCGATTTGCATATTCAAAGAGGCGTAATTCTGGGAGGAGTTGGGGCGGGACAGAAGGCGCGTGCACATGTGTTACTTTTCACACTGATCGGGATTTATGTAGTGGAAGAACGTGAAAGTTTGCGTATGGATGCATCTGGATTTTTCTGTGCGTACGCACATTCCTGCTTTTGTGCTTGCGCCATGTTATAGTGTGAGTTCTATGCACGGCATTATACAAGAGGCCCCAGAAGTCCACGTGACCGTTATCATCAAGTCCTTCCATGAGAACCCTGAATACAATGAGGACTGATTGAGGTCATTTATGTTAGGTAGAATGACTAGAGGGGGCTGGGCGGTCTCATGGCCTGGAACCCCTGCAGATTTTATTTTTTCTCCAGCTGTCTGGAGTTTTTTTGTTTTTTCTGTCCTCCCTGGCCATCGGACTTTACTTTTATTCTATGTTAATTAGTGTTTTCTTATTTTAATTCTTATTTTGTCTTTTTTTTTCTCTTTCTTCATCATGTAAAGCACTTTGAACTACATTACTTGTATGAAAATGTACTATATAAATAAATGTTGTTGTTGTTGACATCAACAAGGGGAAGGGGAACGAGAGGAGCTAGGTTAGGAATTTGCCGTAATTGACATTCCGGACAACAGACGCAAAAACGGCAAAACTCCTCATTAATTCCCAGCCAATAAAATCAGAGCTTCATACGCTCCTGCATTTTTTCCGTGCCCAGGTGGCCTCCTAGGAGGTGAGCATATGCTAATTCACAGACTTGCCGCCGGTAGGTTCGTGGGGTTAACAGCAGCTTTCTCACCCTGCCCTCATGTTTCGCTACTCAATATAATAGGTCATTTTCTATTACAAAGTGAGGACCCGAGGGTATGGGCTGATGGGTGTGCTGGCCATTGACAAGTACGACTGCATTTTTTGCAAATTTTAGGGAGTCATCATTCCATTGCACCTGTTTGAACGATGCCAGCATTTCTATAAATTGAAACTGAATTTCGGAGAGAGGGTCCAGTCTGACCTCAAGGGGCTGGGAATCCTCCTGGCTTGTCGAGGTGCGGGTAGATGACGTATCCGCCTGCAACGGTCCAGGAATCTCCTCGTCCTTTTCTTGGGTTTCCATATCTTCCTCCTCCAGCTGATTACACGGCGAGGAGGCAGCTTGAATCGGGTCATCCCCGTCTATAACTAGGCCTAAGTGTTGATCGGGAGTAGTCTGAAGTACACCGCATTTATTTTCAGACCAGTCCTGCCCTAGAATCACCAGAAAAGGTTGGTTGGGGAGAACCGCCACGGGGAATTTTTTCAGCAATCCACCTTGACTGATGAAACACAGGTCGGTTTAATATTTACAGACCTCTCCGTGTATGCATTTAATACTGGTCTTTACTTTTATCCACTGTCGCATTAGTGGAAATGGAAATGTTGCTGGCAGAATCAAAGAGGGCTTCGACTTTATACCCATTAATGACTACTATTCCCGTATGTGATAGCGCCAGGGGGTTGGTAAGTGCACAAAAACTGCCCCTCCACCTGCATTCCTCCTCATTTCCGGGCAGTTTGCACGCCTAGCAGCCCAGGAACTTTGAAACAGGCTTCGGCTTATATGAAAGCGACCTAGTTTGTGGGATGTAATCCCCACGGAGTCCACTAGAGGACCATTCTGCTCCCCCTGATTGCGAGGCTGGCTTAGTTGTTTCTATGATTTCTATAAGCTCTTTTACAGAGTGAAATTCTCCCCAGACCGGCTGGGCAACGTTTGGGGGCAGGCTCTTTGTTATCACTGAGGTGGTTACTTGTTGCACAATTTGAAACGTGCTTAACTGGTTGATTTTTTAGGGTACAATTACCAAGTTCTTAAGTGTTTTACCTGGTGGTCTGGGAAAAGCCTATATTTAGCTGGAGTCTCAACCCAATGGGAGGCTCAGCACTCTCCTCTCGTTTTCTCCCCAGGAACCAGCCCATGTCTGTGAGTTTCTTCCATGCTCTCCCTATGGTCAAGTACTAGCCCGGTTTCATATTTAGGGAGCGAAGCCTGTACCGAGTTGCTCCTGACCCCCAGACAAACTCACCACCCGGAAACTTTGCCCCGGTACTTTCACACCTGGTTAGTTTTCAAGTCCTGTCCCAGTTTCTTCTGGGAACTTATCACCCTGCCGACTACGCCACTGTTATAAGAATGAGTCACAGTATGAGTATTTTTTCCTGGCT
Organism: Erpetoichthys calabaricus; assembly: GCF_900747795.2. Lineage (NCBI taxonomy): Eukaryota > Metazoa > Chordata > Cladistia > Polypteriformes > Polypteridae > Erpetoichthys > Erpetoichthys calabaricus. The sequence continues at coordinate 96,507,542 of NC_041402.2, read as the reverse complement.
GCAAAGTTGCTTAGAATTTGATAGAGAGGTGTTCATAGAAGAGAGTCCAAAACAGAACTGATCATTATGAGAAAAGATGGCGGCTTTAAAGGCCGGTGGAGGAAGTGATGTCTTCGGGACCGGAAGTGACATTATCATAGCCACCAGGCCCGGACGTGGCATCATCATAAGCGCTGGGACCAGAAGTGACATCTTCAGAGGTGCCAGAACCTGGTGGGATTTCCTGAGAAAGGTCTGGTGTAGAATTATAATTACTCAAGCCTTTTAGCTGCCTCCTACTCGCACGGGTGTGACAATATATATATTAAGCTACTTGGTAGCTTATTCCAAGTGTCCATGGTTCTCTGTGAAAAGAAAAACTTCTTAAAGTTTGTGCGAAATTACCCTTAACAAGTTTCCAACAATGTCCCCATGTTCTTGATGAACTTACTTTAAAATAACAGTCTTGATCCACTGCATTAATTCCCTTTATAATTTTAAACACTTCAATCATGTCACCTCTTAATCTTTTTTTTTGCTTAAACTGAAAAGGCTCAGCTCTTTTAATCATTCTTCACAATTCATCCCCTGTAACTCTGGAATGAGCCTAGTTGCACTTCTCTAGAACCTTTTCATATGCTACTTTGTCCTTTTTATATCCTGGACACCAAAACTACACACAGTACTCCAGGTGAGGCCTCACCAGTGTGTTATAAAGTTTGAGCATAACCTCCTTAGACTTGTACTCCGCACATAATGCTATATAACCTAACATTCTGTTTGCCTTCTTAATGGCTTCTGAACACTGTGCAGAGGTTGATAATGTAGAGTCCACTACAATGCCTAAATCCTTATCATAAGGTGTACTCTAAATTTTCAAACCTCACATTTCAATATATATATTTCATGAGAGAACTACTTAATGGATTTAGATGTTTTTTTTTCTATAACCTCTATCATGTTTGGGACATCTGGAAAATCGATTGTCTGGAGAAGGAAAAGGTGAATGCTACCATGGGTTTTGTGTCACGTCAACAGTAAAGCATCCTGAGACAATCCCATGTGTGGGATTACTTCTCATCCAAGAGAGTAGGTCCACTCACAGTTCTGCCCGAGAACATTGCCATAAATAAAGAGTGGTATCAAAACGTCCTCTAAGAGCAACCTTTCCCAACAATCCAGGCGTAATTTGATGATGCATGATGGAGCACCATGTCACAAAGCAAAAATGATAACAAAATGGCTTGGAGATCATGACATTTAAACTTTGGATCCATGGCCAGGAATCTCCCCAGATCTTAATCCTATTGAGAACTTGTGGTTAATTCTCAAAAAGTGGGTAGACAACCAGGAGCCCGCAAATTGTGTTTAACTCCAAGCACTAAAATGGCAAGAATGGATCACAGGATTTTGCACAGAAGCTGATATCCAGTATGCCAGAGTGAATTGCAGAAGTTATGAAGAAGGGTCAACCCTGCAAATATTGATTCTTAACATAAATTTGATGTATTTTCCAATAAAAGCCTTTGAAATGTATGAAATATTTATAATTGTTCTTCAGTATACCATAGAAACATGAAAAAATATAATCTGAAAATGCTGAAGAAGCAAAGTTAGCATAACACAACATTTGTGTTACTGTCAAAACTTTGGCTCTTCTGTACAGGCAGAAAATGCTAAAAAATTAATATTTCAACATATGGAAGAAAGAAGTTTTGTGGTAAGTTAGTTAAAATCACCCATCGGTAAGAATTTCACTGTACACTGTATGACTCTATATAAGTGATTGTACACTGACAAGCATATTGATAAGCACCAAGTGCCTATTTACAATATCATGAGGAAGAAACTACTGCCATCTTGTGTAAACTGAAGAAAGCGCAAAACATGGGAATCGTCAATTGCACAGTATATTCAGCAACATATTAAGTAAAAAGGTAGAGTATGATTAACTATTTGTTATATTTCACAGTAAACTGTTTCCTTTACTATTGGGATGAGGGTTAGTACTGTCATCTCTTAGGTTCAAGTTTCTTGGTTCTTTCTGAGGTCTGTCGCCTTGTACCCTCTCCCTGTGTTCATGTGGGTTTTTATTATGACTCAGATTCCTTCCATATCCCTAGGACACATATGTTAGATAACTGGATGACACTAAGTTGGCCTGCTGTGACTGTGTATGTGTGGCCTATATCCATTTTTGATTCCTGCCTTGCACCCTGTGCTCCTTTGAATTCCCCCAGATTTCCGCAAAAGAATAAGTGAGTTCAGAAAATACATAGTTAACTCTTTACTTGGCTAAGTTATAATAAAACTAATATTTTAGTTGTAAGGTGATGTGATAGCTTATCATAATCAAGTGATGTTTTTCATACAAAATCAAAAGACAATACAAGAAATACAACAACCTGACATTTTCTTCATCTAATAACAATTAAGAAATAACATCATTAATTTATGTTTTGTAGTTATACGTAAAAGTATAATTGAACAATTGAAGATTATAACTAGGATGGGCTACAGAAGCACAAAAATATATTTAAAAAAGGTGCAATCCACAGGCTGGTCAGATTGCTGCTCCCAGTTTTCTTGATGATGAGCCCTGAATAAAAAGGTCTGTTCAATGTATTCTATGTATTGTAAGAGGGCTGCATTTAGACAGTGAAATAGGAGTACACGCCAAAAAAACGCTCTGCCTTCTTTTTTAGGCAGTAGACTCCTTCTTGATCCAGAGTCCTAAATAATATTGCAGCAGTCCTCTATGGAAGCAAATTCAAATGTACCTTGAGATTAATGCCAATCAACTGGAAGCCTACACTTTTTTGAAGTCAAGAACTTGATGAGAATGTACGCTGCTTAGTAAAGAGGAGAATGCATGATAGGTACTCAAGCCCACCATGAACCATGCCTTCAGAGCAGAGAGTGTGGTGTGGATGGGAACAAGAAAGCAGCTGATACAAGGGTGAGCAGAGAAAAAAAAGAAAGCTGATAGAGAAAAATAACATTTGAGAGAAGTAGATCTACAGAACACTGGATGGAAAAATGTAAAGCAATGGACATTGGGAATGGAAGTTGGTAGAAAAAGAATAAGAAATAATGTAACATTCTCCAACATACTTAATATAATTTAGGATTGCAAGGGCCAGAGCCTATCTTGGCAGCATGGGTGCAAGACTGGAAACAGCCCTGAACAGGATGCCATTCCCTCACAGAGCACACTCACAGTCAGTTCACTATGGAATTACTAATTACACAATCTGTATGTCAAAAACCATTTGGAGATAAAGAGGATTCTGAAAGAATAAGAGAAAAAAAAATACAAGAAACAGACAGGAGGAGTGTGAACAGACAAAATGGAGAAAGACTTGGAAATCCAGGTAAAGGAGTCAGCTCTGCCAAGAACTAACTGGGAAGAATTTAAGAGGTGAACTACAGCAAACATTCTCACTTGCTTGTACTGCAAGTTAATTTTTTATGCTTATATTTTTTTTCTGAAAGGCATTTGAAAGTGTAGGAAGATAGAAAACCAATGATGCTTTTCTCTCAAGGGATTTTAAAGTGGTGTCATTGTTTAAAAGGAAAGAAAATGGAATAAATGTGATTTTTTCTGAACAAACTGAAGCTAACTAAACAACATCTTATAACCTTGGGTTTCTATATTTTCTTTAGTCTGAGAAGAAATGTAAATCATGGATAATGACAAAACTGAGCAGAGTCATTTCAGTGTGGATGTACACGTGAGGCTAGTTGGAGGCCTAATACAATACTTATCAACAAGGAAATCGACATCAAAGATATGGAAAGGTGGGTCATGGAAAGGCCATTCACTCAGGAGTGCTGTGATGGAAATGTCAAAAAGGAGTACAAGCCAGAAAATGTTAGTGTCTGATTTATTTAATTATCCAACCTGCTATATCCTAACTACAGGGTCATGGGGGTCTGCTGGAGCCAATCCCAGCCAACATAGGGCGCAAGGCAGGAAACAAACCTCCGGCTGGACGCCAGCCCACCACAGGGCACACACACCCAAACACCAAGCACACACACTAGGGTCAATTTAGGATCGCCAATGCACCTAACCTGTGCACCTGTGGGAGGAAATCGGAGCACCTGAAGGAAACCCACACAGACACGGAGAGAACATGCAAACTCCACGCAGGGTGGACCAAGAAGTGAATCCAGGTCTCCTAACTGCGAGGCAGCAGCGCTACACACTGTGCCACCGCGTCACCCTGTATTTAATTATCTTTCATTCCTGAATTAAATTAACTTGGTTTGAAAATGGATGGATTAATGGATTGTCACAATCATACATTGCACAGGTATTGCACAGGTTTACAGAATATCTATGGTGCTAAGCTAACAAAGTGGGCCAAAAATGATTAAAACATTAAGAGTAGAAGGAAAAAATACATTATGGATATAATGGAAAAAGAAAAAACTTACAAATCTTGAAACATCCCTCCATTTGCGTCCCTAATGTGGCATTCTTAAAGCTGCTTAATCCAGTGCAGAGTTGTGAGGTCCAGAGCTTGTTCTGACATCTTCTGGTAAAAAGCAGGAATCAGTTCTGGAACAGAACCCTTCAAAATTTGTTTAATCCAATCCTATATCAGAATCAAAAGTCACAAAGCAGGAACCAACACAGGAAAAAACATCAGTCCAATGAAGGACACTTTCACATGCACACCTACATTTGCTTATATTGTAGGAAATTTAAAGATACCAGTCCTCCTAGTCTGCACATAACTGGGACATGGGGAAAAAAAACCTAGAAATGAATTCATACAAAAATTATCTAAGTAAGTAAACTCAATACAGTGAGCATGCAATGATTCAAAAACAGCCTTCTGACACTCTGAGACAGCACAGTGCTAACATGCCACTATATTTAAACATGACTGGCATAATTGAAGAGGGAGAAATAATAACAATAAATACAAAAGGAAACTATACTCATTAAGAAGAAAATTAAGAGTAAAGAAAATTAGACATAAGACAGAAAAAGAGACACAAGAGTAGGAAAAAACTCTACTGTGATTGATGTGCTTTATGGTCCACAGGTAAAACCTGGTATATCATTGAATACTATGATATCATGTGCTTGGTAGCGAGAAAAAAAAAACAGTTCATTACTGGAGTAAGTGGGATCTGAGACAACAGAGAATACTTTTCTCATTGCTGTTTGTCAGAAATGTCTAATATGAACTGATGACCCCAATGATGAAAAGGTCCAGAGGGGAGTATTGCAGTTTACTACAGTGCAGGTGTCATGTCAAACACTGATAGAGCTGGTGAGTATGCTGTCTGCTGTTTATGTGTAGCCATTAGTGAGGATGCAGGGACAGTGATTAACTTCAGCCTTCTTAACAAGGTAGGTGCTGCTGAGGGAACCATTAGAGAATCCCCATGATGTGCAGTCCTAAATACTTAAATCTAATCAGTCTTCCCACAGTAATTCCTGAAGTCTGCTCCATTGTCCTGCTGATATTAACAAGCAGACTTTTGTCATTGCAATATACTGTAAAGTTAAGACTTGTAACTTTCTCCCTGTGGGGTGTTTCATCATTGTTGGTAATCAGACCAATTACTGTTGAGTCATCAGCAGACTATATGACAGAGTTTGTGTCAGTCTTAGCAGCATAACTTTGAGTAATCAAAGAGAAGAGAAATGTGAAGCAAACACTGCCCTGGGGGTGCAGTGGTGTTCAGAGTAAGAGGATTTGATGTGAGGGTTAACAGGCAGAACTTGATTCAGTTACACAAGGTGGTGCTCAGCCTAAGGGTCCTGAACTTCATGACTAGCTTTCGGAGTGATTGAACTAAGCACCAAATTAAAGTCAATAAACAATACCTTTGAGTGACTATACTATTTGTCAAGGTGGGTAAGTGCTGCATGGATGACCATACAAACTGCATCTTCCAGTAAGGATCCAGTTCAGGAGGCAAGCCTGTTTGAGTCCAGAGTGTCTGATAGGGTGGGCCTGACATGTGCCATGACCAAGTGCTTCACAAAGACTGAGATGAGTGCCAGAGGATGGTGATCATTTACACATGTAATTGTAGATTTCTTTGCTTTAAATCTGTAGTCATTGTTGAAGCTATACTTTTGTAGCTTATACCAATTATCCTGGGAAGTGTCTGTCTATACCTGTAAGTAAACTTCAACTTGTGACCGCTGTTTCTCTTTGTCTATGCTATTATTGTGAGACTGTTCCACTCATCAGACTCTTATCATGGCTGATGCATTGAGCTAATTGGCAGTTAAGATGGTATGACTCACCTTGTCGGCTGCATTTGTAATTGTGATGTAATTACTTCAATGTCGAAACCATTTTTTTTTTGCGGGTTGCTTCCATTATTTTGTCCATTCCTTGCAGAAATAATGAACACAGAGTTGGAAAAATAGTTGGAAAAAAATTGGGGCCAATTGCCTTTTTTTAAAGACTTCAAGGTCAATGGGTTGTACAGAAGATGTCTTATCGCCCAGTAACAAAATGGAATATTAGACCCTGTATGTTGTGTCGCTTACAGATCCAGAATGGTCCATCTAAGTGGCAGAGTGTTTGCCAGGACAGCCGGTTTGAGGCTGCTTGGGCTCTTGAACTGTATCTATGAATCAATGGTTTATTGGAAACTGTAGCATTGATTTTATGACTCAGGCATTTTTGAATAATTTCTGAATCTATGAATATTCACCAGATGACAGATACTTACAGGCAGTTTGCAGTATTGCCCCAGTATTATATATATATTGTGGCGGACGCCCCTTTGACACTGGATCCGGGGAAGCAGCCATGGGATGCACACTATGTCCCTCAGAACACTTGGTGGCAGCCCCCTGGGTTGCATTGGGGCCACAATTGTGTTACACCGGAGCCCATCCCTGTTGGGCTCCGTGGCCACCGCCAGGGGGAGCTGCACGGCTTCCTGAGTCCATCTGGGCTGTGATGCAGCCACACCTGGAAGTGCAGCCTAATTTAGGTCAGTTATCACCTGGAGCGCTTCTGGGTGGGCTACAAGAGAAGCCGACACCCACCACTCAAGGAGCCAGAGTCGGGAGGAGGGAGACAAAGCTGCCGAGAGGAGTGGAGGAAAGAAGAGTGTTTTTGTTTTGGTGTTTCTGTTTGTGAATTTTGGGACTGTGTTGTGTCTGTGGGTACGGGGAAGACGTAGCCCACAGACGAAGAAAATAAAACATTTATTTGTTTTTATTAGTGTGCCTCCCGCACCAATATAGTGCCTTGTTACTATATATATATATATATATATATATATATATATATATATATATATATATATTTATATTATATATATAGGCAGGAACATATATAAACCCCAAGTTTACACGCATGAGCCCACTTATGCAGTACTTCTTTGCCAAAATGCTCCAATATCATAAAAATGCACTAAAAAGAGAGATTAATCATCACAAACACCTGCCATTAATCTGAAAACAACCGTGGAGCATGCAGTGTACACTGTATACTAACACCGTATGTTCAGCTCATCAACATAAATTTAGCAATTTCTGAAATACAGAGACAGATTATTACAACCAGAAGAAAGAATAATGTGATCACTCAAGCATTTGCATCAGAATATATATATTTACGAATGCTTCCACCATTTTTTATTCATGGGTACTGGATGTGTATGTGAAGCAAAGACATGTGCAAACTAACAGAGTCCAACAGATACTGTATGTGTAGACTATGGAATCCTTAACTGCAACCTAGTTAAGCATTTTCTTGGCCATAAAAACTGGGTTAATTGCAGATAAATTTATATGTGTTAGCCTGGTTTCTCTAACTGAAATAAGGATTTACATGGCGTTTTTGAAACCGGATTTCTGTAAATATTAAAGCACATGTAAACACACTTATTGTTAAGCACAGTGTATCAGTGCATGCTCCCAATCACCACCACCACAGGGAGTGTCTTGTCCATAATAGCCTGATACACACTCAATGTTTCTGATTCATCCTCTGTTGTAGCATTCTTGAAAACTTTGTTAACACTTCTGGCCTCCATTTACGCAAGGGTCACATGTATACAGCTTGCCAAGCATATCCTCATTTTCACACTGTGGCAGACAGCCAGGGCCCTTGACCGGCTGAGATGCCCCTGTAATGGAAGGTCTGGGGGAGAGAGCATATCCAGACCATTACCTCCCCCGGAGCACTAGAGGGCAGCCCACCTGGCTTGTAACAGTGCCACAGGTTTGGAGCATGGAAGCTCAACTCTGCTGGGGCCAGTAGCCACTGCCAGGGGGTGCCTAGAAAACTGTTGAGCCCTTGTTTGCAGCACTTCTGCCACCACACCTGGAAGTGCTGCCAGAAGTAGATCAAAGAACACCTGGAGCACCTCCGGGTGCCTTATAAAAGGAGCCACAAGCCACTACTCCAAGGCCAGATTCGGAAGGAAGAAGGACAAAGCCTGTGAGGAGGAGTAAAAGCGAAAAGGGCTGGAGGCGAAAAGGACTGTGCTTTGGTGTTGTGGATATTGTGCTCTTGTGGGGAGTGAAGAAAGTGTTTCCCCATGTGGAAAAAATAAATGTGCGCTGTGCAACATTTGTGTCTCCGCCTGTCTGTGTCAGGGTTGGGGCGGCTGTATTGCATAACTCATATGTTTCTCTTCAAGTGAATGCGTTCTTGTGGTATGAAAACTAACATTACATGTCAAGACATGTTCTTCAGACTGAAGAACTTGGGGGCATTTTCTAAAAAAGCTGACACAAAAACGTAAAAACAATTAAATAAAACTGAAAAATAAATATATAAATAGGACCCAGAATGTTACCAAGCACTACCTCATGTAAATGTTTGTATGTAAAGGTTTGTTTTTGAAATACAAATAAATCTTCAACTAACAACCAGCAGAGGGCACAGACTGCAAGGGAGTGAGATCTTGTAAAGCCAGCCTCTTCTATTGACTAACACGGCTATGAGAGAAGCCTAAAGAAACACTCTCTGCTTCTTTAATTCTGTCTAATATTTCAACATAGAAACTGCCAAAGGAGGTATGGCTAAACAGTAACAGTTTCAATTTCTTTCAGCAAAAGCAGAGGTATGGGATTGATTTGGACAAACTTCATTTGTGCTGACTTCTAAATGCAAGTTGGCCATTAATACAAGGCCTCCTTCTTTGTCTGGCTTCACTTTTTAAACTTGTGACTATTAGCTTTAAATATGCCATCTGATCAGATAGTTCCATGTATTTTTAGAAAGTAATTTAAATGTTTTCCCTTATCTTTACTCTAGGACAAACAAAAAATAATACAAGTATGAATTAAAAAAGTTTATTTTGATTATGTATTTTTATATATTCTGGATGCTGAATTCAAAAACAAAAAACATTTTTCTCCATCGAGTCATTATTTTCATAAAAGATACGTTAGCTGTCAAATATAGATTTTTTAAAATTGTTTTCACATCACAAATAATGAATTAAATATGTTATGATAATTTGTTTGAATTGAATACTTTTAAATATTAACATTTATGTTTAAAAGAAAAAACTTTTTTTTTTTACATTTACTAACTACAAGGAGCAACTTTAGTTCACATGCAGGGACCTGAAATTTGTGTGTATCTTACTGGGTAAGCAGTCAGGGCATGCAAAATTTCCATTTTTTTCTCTGTGAGTGGCAGTGGCATAGCTAGGGCCGGGCGGAGGGGGTAGTCCGCCCCGGGCGGCACATTTTTGGGGGCGGCATTATTGGCCAAAAGGCTCAGTACAATTTGTGTGTAAGCAGCAGGGTTCGGGAAAATATCGCTCATGAATGAAAAAAGTAAAATTCTCTGATTTTTATCCACAAATGCTTCAAAAATAATTTTTAGACTGTCCTTCTGTGACGGTATCAGACACAGCAGTTGAAATTTATGAGGCAATAACAAAAACATAAACACTAATAAAAATTTCTAGGAAGATAAACAACTAATTTACAATTTATAATTTTGTTTCGCTATCAATCCGAATGCGTTCTTGGTCTGCACAGAAAACATCCCCACCTATCACTTGTACACTACACTGGTTCTGGTTTTTGCAGCATAATTATATTAAACTAATAATTAGAACATGGCTTATCAGTGCGTCTATACTATATTCTTGTCTAGTCGATGCTTATAAATAATTATATGTGAAAAATTATCACTGTTTCTCTATATATGAATAAATCTATGCAAAATATATATTAATTTTTCTCTATACGTCATTTTAATTTTCTATCTAAATAGGTTAACATATTCAGATATGTTGGAGGCCGGCAAATTGAAGCCCAAGTGGCACGAACTCTAGCTACACCACTGGTGAGTGGGCCTGCACAGCCAAGCATTTACATTGGGTTAAGAAGGAATATCCAGCTAAAAAAAGGCTACAGCTTCGTGCCAAAAACATCATCAGACCAAGCTTGGTGGATCCAGATAAAGTGCTGCTACCACCGCTTTGTATTAAGCTTGGTTTAATGAAGCAGTTTGTTTTAAGTCCTATCAAAAGATGGAGTCTGTTTAATTTATTTGTGCCAAATGTTTAAGAGTTTGTCTGAGGCAATTTCTAATGTAGAATTTAACAATAAAGTTCCAAATTGTACAGTAATTTTGAAAAAAATATTAGTTAAGGTTAAAGTTTGGGGTTACAATATAAATCTTAAAGTTCACTTTTTACTTTCTTGTATACAAAGTATAGGGAAAGAATTGTAATCATCCAAAGATTAGATGTCGAGATTTTAATGAATCTCAACGTTTTAGACTTCCCTGATTTTCTTGTATACGAAACATAGGAAAAGTATTGGAATCCTCCAAAAATTCCATTTCAAGATTTTGATGAATCTCGATGTTTTAGACCTCCCTGAGTCCAAAAATACCATTTTTGGAATTATGTCTGTGCCTGTGTGTCTGTATATAAACACGATAACTTGGGTACGCTTTCACTTAGGTCAACCAAATTTTGCATACAAGTATTAGGTACAAAATATAAATTTCTATTATCTTTTGGGCTATTTCCGTTAACCGGAAGTGGTACTTTATCTTTTATTCAGGCAGCTGCAGAGTCCATTTTATTCAAGTTTACTTTTATAATAATTGTTCAATATATTATTAATTTGTTTGATTTGTTGTTGATGGTTCTTTAATGTACATAATATAAAAGTATAATCATTGTCTTGCGGTTTACTCCTCAAATATCCATCCCCATATCTGAGTATACGAGGAAGTCTAGGGGAGACCACTCCCGATTGTTGGATTCGCACTTGGAATTTTTCCTGAAAATCTCAGAGTGGTGAGTGAGGGGCAGGGTGAAAGATTCTGTCAGAATATCAAGGACATGAAAAAGAGGTTCTCGGGATATTTCAATGTTAGTATCATGGCAGACTACTGCTGGATGATTCATAGGGATGCCCGAAAAAAAGAACACAAATGACGGGCCACCAAATTAAGTTTTGGGTCAAAAAAACTAAGAAGCAGTTATTTAAGTCAATTAATATGTATTGTTAATTTCTTTACAGATAAGTTCAAAAATATTAGATTGACTAAAAAAGTTCATGTTAAATTGATTTAGAGCAATAAATAAATTATGTAATTTGTTAAATTTTAATTAAATTCTTTTCAATTTTGTATCTAAATGTGATGGAAAAATTCTAATTATATTTTTTATTGTGGTCATCAAAAAACAACTATTCTCAATTAAAACAATTTGTATGCGTTTCATTTTGCAGACATGTAATTTTTTTACTGCTACGTTCATGTGCTATTGAAATTTTAGAAGGTACCATTTATATCTTACCTTCCCCTTCAATTAAAATGAGAAGCAAATAAAGACCAAAATACTTGTAGCTCCACTGTGAATACTGGAATGTGACCACAAAAATTACATTTCTGACTGACTTTGCTATTACAATTTATATTTTATATTACTAAATTAGGTGAAATTTTGATGATCTCAGCTTTGCTACTTCAGATATAATTGTTCTTTCAGAGTTTTCTAGTAGAAGTTACTACTTAGAAATGGCATTTATGTGAAATTTCCAACTGGAAAACTCACATTGTCCATTATTTCCATAAAACTCCAATGCAACGTATTCCCCAAACTATTTGGTAGACACTTCCATTGGTTTTCTTGTTCTTTTATACTGGTCTAACTTTAAGTAGCATAAGGCTGATCCTGATACACAGACACAGGCCAAGCTCCTGTTTTTTTTTTTTACTACCCCTTCCCCATGTGACTGCTGCATAATTAGTGTTGCATAGCAACAGACAAAGATAGGCAGGGGCAGGGAAAGGGGGGAGATGGGGCAGCGCAACAGCTAACTCCTGACAGAAAAACAGAATTATAATTATATTAACTATTCCTTAGTTATTTCTCTAATAGAATAAAAGGTTTTGTAATGAACAAACAAGTCTGTAATGAGTACACATTAAAGGTGCATTGTGAACAAATATTAGATTATTTCTATACTTCGTCTCTTGTTATGATTTGGGTGTTTATTGTATACTAGTCACATTACCAAATTTGAAAATATTTGATACCTCTTGCCCCACATGCACCTTCAGCATTCCTCACATACCTTTCCTCAGTATCTTAGTGTGTTTGAACCTGTATTTCCTGGTGATCCGTTCTTCACGCATGTTCCTATAAAGCCTGCTTCTCAGACTTTGTCATTTTGATACACTTTGCTCACCTTCTATCTGGTAGACAGGCTCCCAATACCTGCAGAGAAAAAAAATCATTCATATTCTTGCTGTGTTTGATGGCAACTCTCAGCATGCCTCCTACAGGTATGACTTTACTCCTCCTTGTGAGACTCAACCTCTCTTTCCTGGCATAGTGTCACCAAAGCTACACTGGTCAAACAGATTGCTTGGAGGGATCACATACCCATACATACACACACACTCACATACACACACACACAAAGACAGACAGTTTTATTATACAGTAGATGAGAACGGTAATTTGCAACCTGTCAATAGTTTGGAGTTTTTCTAGAAAGTCGATGGTATTAAAATAGACACTTTTAAAAAAACAACAGTAGTAACCACCTCATCCAATATTGCACTGTTCATGTTACTTTCAACAATGCTCCTTTTCAAAAATGCTCTGTTAGTGATTCTGGGGTGAGTTATTATATATGTGTCTATGTTTTGTAAAGATATTTATGGCTAAGAAGTGTAAAGTGTCAGCCAATTTTAGCAAGATCATTAGCACATCACTGGGCTCATTAAATAATGAATGTACATAATTTAATGATAGTGTAGCAACGCTCAGCAAAAATACACAGTTCTGAAGTAAACTATTAAAATTAAATTGTAGATTCATTACATTTACATGTGTCAACATCTACAAAGCATATTAATTTATTAACCTAAGTTACACAGTAATTAGTGTTCTCAAATGGCCGTGTAGATTTTCCTTATCAACAGTATGCCACAGGTGAGTGAGTAGTGTTAACTATTGACTTCAAACTACCATGATGCAAATGCATGCGTGTATGAGTTTATGAGCGTGAACCTATGATGGACTAGCTCCTTGCTCAGTGCAGGTTCTGGGAAGCCAACGCTCTGGGCACTGTGGGCATTTAACTTGATTAAGTGGGATTGATATGCATGCCTTTAACACATAATATAAAGGACTGTAAACCCAGCTTATAATTTACAACTGCATAAGTCATGGAAAAATGAGAGATTATTATGTAATCAGATGCTTAACATTGGATTTCCCCAACTAAGGCTTTAATTCAAATTTAATACTGAAAGACAACATTTTAAAAAGGCACAACAAACGTATCTAAATGAGCTTTTAGACAGCGTTTTAAAAAAGGCATGACAAACATATCTAAATGGGCTTTTCTTTGTAAAGCCTGTCTGTGAATAGCACACCCTGCTGCTGTCTGTGGGCTCACCATGACTGTATGGGTTTCCCTCCCACAACTCAAATTAACTGGGTTAATTGGCCAACTATGAGAATTTATGTCAGCATAAGTGGGCCCTGCAAACAACAGGTGCCCATGTCCAGGGTTGGCTCCTTACTTGCGGTCATGTTGTTATTTCACATTTTCTATCACGAATCTACTATATAAAAAACCCTACTGTCTGTGTGTGTGTGTGTCCAGTCCCTTCAATCAATGGATTAGTCAGTTTGGCTTCAATCTGATTGGTCAATCTGGTTTTGGTTGCTCAGTCAAACACAATTGAGAGAGAAAGAGACAAGAGGGGTTCAGACACAAAAGGATACACAAAGCTGAGGAGGAATGCTGAGATATAAATGAGGTTTTCACAATAGGTAATGGGGGCCGAAAGAAGACAGAAGGCAAACAAGACATCTCAAAATGACAGAACCTGAGAAACATGTTTTAAGTGGATGCGATCGAGAGAGGAAGTGCCAGTTAAGACAGGTTGAGACACACGTGGGTACCGAAGAAAGGAGTAGGAGAAACAAAAGACAAAAATATGAAATATTTTTAAACTTGTTCAATTACCTGTCTTCAACAGGTAACATGACTAACTTCTAATTAATATATTGATGAATATGCCTCCATTACCTAGTTATTTACAGTACTTGTAAGGTGGGCAGCACTGCTACCTCACAGATCCAGGGTCCTGAGCTGGGTCATAGTTTGTCTCCTCCATGTGTCTGCATTGGTTGTTTCCTGCGAGGACAGGCTCTGGCCAGTGCTGAAGTGGATTGAGCAGGTTTGAGAGTTTATGTATGTGTGTAAGTTTGGTTGCAATATAGGAGTTAATACAAGCAAATCAAGACTATAAACAGAATTTAAAGTACTACAATATTCAAGTTTAACAAATCAAGTTAGATATTTAGTATGAATCTTGGACCTCATCTGTTTGTTTTTTTTTTTTGTTTTTTTTTTAATTTTATTTATTAATTTTATTGTAATCATTCCATACAAATAGATCAATTAATACCAAAAAGAATTGAAGACAAATCAAACCCCACCCTTGAGAAGGAGAGCATAGCCAAAGGAGAATTGCTTAGGGATTTTTAATAGGGCAAAAATAAACAAAACAAAAAAAGGAAAATATATAAATAAATAAATAAATGGAGAAGGAAAAGAAATGTGGAAATAAGTATTCCTTCTTATTCTAAAGTATTATTGTTTAGATCCTGCCAGGTTTTGAAAAAATTCTGTACAGATACTCTAACTGAGAATTTGATTTTTTCCAATTTCACCACTGCTGTTTGCAATTGCCATTGAACCACTGGCGGTCCACTGTCGAAATTCTTATCAGATAAAGGGGATTATCAGAGAAGGACTAGAACAGAAAATTTCTGTATATGCAGATGATATGGTGTAACAAAGGCGTTATATAGGCGCCCGACCCGACACAGATGGACACCGAGACACGTATAAACACACAAAGACTTTTATTTTTCTTCACCCGTGGGCGCACGTCTTCCCCGTGACCCACAGGCAGTACACAGTCCCAAAACACTTCTACAACACAACACCAACAGTTTCTCCCTTTCTCCACCACTCCTCCTCAAGCTTGGTTTCCTTCCTCCCAACTCTCACTCTTCGAGTGGTGGTGGTTGGCCCTTTTTATATCCCACCTGGAAGTGTTCCAGGTGCTTGACCACCTGGTCCTAATTGCCCTTCCGGGTGGGGCTGAAAATAAGTCCAACTGAGCTGCTGACTCCCTGCAGCTCCCCCTAGCAGCCATCCGAGCCCCCCAACCAGGCTGTGGAGGACTCCATCTCCCATGGAGCTATGCGCTAGGTTGGGGAGTCATCATCCGCCAGGGAGGCTGCCACCAAGCATCCCGGGGGAGGTATTGAACTGTCCATAGCTGCTCCCCCGGAACAGATATAGCAGAGGCGTCCCTGCCGGGCATGGGACCCGGCTGTCTATTACAATGGTTTTATATATATCAGACCCAGAAAACACTGTGCCTGCAGTTTTAACAGCACTTACAGAATTTCAAAAGATATCTGGTCTCAGAATTAATCTGAATAAAAGTATACTCTTTCCAGTGAATTCACAAGCATATAATATTAGATTGGACACCCTACCTTTTACCATAGCAGATCAGTTTAAACACCTAGGGGTAAATATCACAAGTAAACATAAAGCTCTTTATCAACAAAATTTTGCCGTCTGTATGGAAAAAATTAAGCAAGACTTGCATAGATGGTCAACCCTTCATCTCACTCTAGCTGGAAGAATTAACGTTGTTAAGATGTATATCCAAAACTTCTTTTTTTATTTCAAAACATTCCAATATATATCAATAACTCATTTTTTAAGCAATTAGATTCAACTATAACCTCATTTATTTGGAACTCAAAACACCCGCGTATCCGAAGAGCGACCCTACTGAGACCTCAGGCAGAAGGTGGCATGGCTCTACCTAATTTTCAGTTTTATTACTGGGCAGCAAACATACTAGCCATAAAAACCTGGACACAAATAAATGAACATACACAGGCTTGGTCCACAATAGAAGTAAAATCCTGTAGTACTTCTTTATACTCCCTGCTCTGCGCTCCAATAAATGCAAGTTATCACAAATACAGTAATCCCTCCTCCATCACGGGGGTTGCGTTCCAGAGCCACCCGTGAAATAAGAAAATCCGCGAAGTAGAAGCCATATGTTTATATGGTTATTTGTATATTGTCATGCTTGGGTCACAGATTTGCGCAGAAACACAGGAGGTTGTAGAGAGACAGGAACGTTATTCAAACACTGCAAACAAACTGTCTCTTTTTCAAAAGTTTAAACTGTGCTCCATGACAAGACAGAGATGACAGTTCAGTCTCACAATTAAAAGAATGCAAACATATCTTCCTCTTCAAAGGAGCAAACAAATCAATAGGTCTGTTTGGCTTTTAAGTATGCGAAGCACCATGGCACAAAGCTGTTGAAGGCGGCAGCTCACACCCCCTCCGTCAGGAGCAGAGAGAGAGAGAGAGAGAGACAGATAAAAAAATCAATACGTGCCCTTCGTGCTTTTAAGTATGCGAAGCACCGTGCAGCATGTCACTTCACGAAGCAGCTGCACAGAAGGTAGCCAACGTGAAGATAATCTTTCAGCATTTTTAGACGAGCGTCCGTATCGTCTAGGTGTGCGAACAGCCCCCCTGCTCAATCCCCCTACGTCAGGATCAGAAAAAGTCAGCGCAAGAGAGAGAGAGAGAGAAAAGTAAGCTGGGTAGCTTCTCAGCCATCTGCCAATAGCGTCCCTTGTATGAAATCAACTGGGCAAACCAACTGAGGAAGCATGTACCAGAAATTAAAAGACCCATTGTCCGCAGAAACCCGCGAAGCAGCGAAAAATCCGTGAAATATATTTAAATATGCTTACATATAAAATCCACGATGGAGTGAAGCCACGAGAGGTGAAGCGCGATATAGCGAGGGATCACTGTATACTAATAACTCAATTGTGCTTTACTCACTCAGAATATGGAACCAAATTAGAAAGCATTTTAAGATAGAAAATCTTTTATCTGTGGCACCCCTGCAGGAGAACCACCTCTTTCAACCCTCGCAAACATATCCAGTTTTTAATATCTGGAAAAGATTTGGGATTAAATTGCTTAGAGATCTTTATATAGACAATATCTTTGCATCCTTTGAACAATTACGTTCCAAATTCAACCTCCCAGCTACACATTTCTTTCACTATCTTCAAATTAGAAACTTTGTTAAACAGAAACTACCCGATTTTCCTCACCTCATACCCTCCACCATGCTGGAAAAAATACTGCTCAATTTCAAGGAATTAGACACCATTTCCGCACTATATAAAATTTTATTAGAGTCCCTTCCTTTCAAAGATCCAAGAGGACAATGGGAAAAAGATCTCTTAATCAATATATCAGAAAAGGAGCGGAAGGCAGCATTGCAGAGAATTCACTCGAGCTCCATATGTGCAAAGCATAGAATTATTCGGACCTCATCTGTTTTATTTTAACATTAATGGTACAGTGGTAACGCTGCTGTTTTTCAAGGCTCACAGTTAGGAGAAAAGGTTTGCATCACAGGTTCTCATGGATGCATGGATTTTGCACGTTCTCCCCATGTCTGTCTGAATTTTCTCTGGGTGCTCCCATTTCACTGTCACTGTCCAAAGGCATGCAGGTTAGATGAATTGGTGGCACTAAACTGGCCCAGTGTGTGTTTGATGTGTGTCTGTGTGTGGTCATCCTGCAATGGACTGGTGCCCTGTTCAGGTTTTGTTCCTGCCTTGCGCCCTTTGCTAGCTGGGACAGGCCCCAGTCCCTCAGAAATCCTGGTCTGGATTAAGTGGGTTTGAAAATGATAGGATATAAATATTCAGAAGCAGTCCACAATAATTGTTTTTCATGTAATTACTTGTAAAAGCATGACACAGTAACGATATTTCCTGTAAAAAGGCTTCTTGGATAAACATGGGCAAATATATGTTGTACATAAATCACCCTCAAGATGTTAGAATTAAAGATCTTATTAAAGACTAATGTAGAACACTTCACATTCCTTGATTATTGCCACACTGATCTCTTTGTTTGTGTTCTTTCAAAGGACTTCAAAGATCCTTTTCAAAGAAAATCACACGTTTCTTCATGTCTTAATGACCGACTAATTTTTTAATCTCTGCCTTCATCTTCTCTAATGGCATCTTCTCTCACCTACTCTTATGATTTCTCATTTAATCTTCCCTGGCTTTGTTCCCTCTTTGCCCTCCTATATACAGTACTGTAAATTACCTGATTTTTCTTTTCAGTTGCATACCAAATGAAGGCTATGCAGCTGAAATGTTTTGTACTTTACCTTTTTTTCCTTTCAGCGTAGAAATAACCTTTAACTTTTTTTTTCTTTTGCAGATGTATCCCGATTCTGCCCTGACTGCAAGTACAGCATTTTTTTCTCAACCAATATGGTTAAAAACTGTCATTGTTTTTGTGGATTACAGTACAGCTTTTGCAAATTTTAGTTTAATTGTGATTTGTGTTTAGCCATGTTGAATCTCCAAAAAATTGTTTTTGCCCATTTGTTTTCATTTGACACTTTTTTGAAAAATATATTGGATCAACATGGGTGTTTCGTTCTTTCAACCTCCCAAAAAACTGCAAAAACTCCAAAATACCCTTTTTTAATGAGTTTCACAGTTGTGATATTGCAGTCAAAATGATGTTTAGTGTCAGTTTTGTGAAACTGTATGCAAAAGGAAAATTGGCTGTTTCGCTTGACCACCTATTATTTTGTGACGTTACAAGTATTATGTGTAAGTAAGTACAGTATATATTGTGATAGATGGCTGGGGCCCATGTCTGGCCAGGATGCCCCTTCACCACATCTGCCAGGGGGACAAGGATTTGAAGCTCAGTATCTCCCCCTGGACGGTAGAAGGCAGCATCCCTGGGTTGCAGTGGTGCCTCGGACTCCCCCAGGGCTTCATGGGGGTTGGAGTTCTGTGCAGCTCTGTGGGGTTCTGCAGGCACTGCCAGGGGGTGCTGCAACAGGAGCGGCTGGCCCCTTTTGGGCACTGGTTTCACCTTACCCGGAAATGCAGCCGGATGTCACTAATCAACCACCTGGAGCACTTCGGGTGCCTGATAAAAGGGAGCCAGCAACCACCACTCAGTGGCCAGAGTCAGGTGGAGGTGGACAAAGCTTGCTGAAGAGGAGGAGTGGTGGTGGAAGACAGGAGAAAGAATGTGTAGTATACTGTGCTTTACTTGGGACAGTGTTGTGGCTGGAGGGATTACAGGGAAGATGTGCCCTCCAGCTGAAGAAAAATAAAAGGCTCTTCATTTTATACATGCCTCCTGTGTCCAATCTGTGTCAGGTCAGGCGCTATGTAGCACCTTTATTACACTATATATATATATGTTAAAAAATGGATGGCTGGGTGGCTGGGTGCATGGATATCATACATAAACAACAGAGTGAGATTTGGGCCACTGGCAGTCTGCTCCGTTTTGGTCAAGCAGGCAGATAGGAATTTCATAGAATGGAGTACATATGACAATAATTCTTTTTTTATCAGAGCAAAATGTTATATTTTGGAAATCTAACACTCTTGGAAAACTGAATGCTGTTGCTAAGTGTGATAGAGATAAGCCACAATGAAACAGAATATAATGTGATTTTTAGCACATACTGAGTCATTGTTCAGAATTTGATAGGAAGAGAATGACTAAGAGTGGCATTAGTAACTATTACAGCTTCCAGATGGTAAAAATTTATTTATAAAGTCCATTTTATAATGAACCACTTATAATTTAAACTTTGATGCCAATACAGGAACATGACTTGTGGCAATTATAAATCAACGTTGAATTTTTCAACTTTGAATCATCTTTTGTAACACTGTCTAGAAATACAAATAATTAACATCCATTGCTCCTACCCAGCAAGGAATCACTGTACCTCAAAAATATAGAATCCAATTATACACAAAAAGATCAAATTCTCGACTCATGAGAGCAGAGAAACTGATAGAAATTGGGACACTTGCAATTCAGCAATCAATGACAAAAGAGGCAACATTTAAAAATGACAAAAATATTTGCTTTCTTACCTTAGCCCATTATGCAAATATACCTGTGCAAAGCTAGGTGCTATGGTAAATATATAAGTATTTATGTTAAAGCAATAATTAAATTCATTTGGTGACTCTTACATTGGCTCATTCTGAAATATTCATTGCCTTTCCGTGATTTCTGTGTTTTTACTAAAGTCAGTCACTTGAATGCTAGCCTTTAAGCCAAGCTGTCACTTAGTGCAATGAACTGATTAATTTTGTTGTCATATTTGATTCAGCATCTGACATCAGTGTCAGCAGCACATACACATTTTTTAACCAGTTTCCGATTTTTTTACAGTTCATACAGTGCCATTATCAACCTAGCCACAGGGGATGCACAAACCAGAGTTTCTTTGTGCCGGTCCCAAGCCCGGATAAATGGGGAGGGTTACATCAGGAACGACAACCAGTGTAAAATTTTGCCAAATCAATATGCGGACAATAATACAAATTTCCATTCCGGATCGGTCGAGCCCCAGGTTAACAACGACAGCCACCAGTACTGTTAGCCAACAGGGTGCTGGTAGAAATTGGGCTACTGTTGGCCAAAGAAGGAGAAGAAGTTCGGGGAGACGTGTCCAGAGGCAGGAGGAGAGGAGGTAGGTAAAGAGAGTGGAACTGAGGATAGGAACTTTGAATGTTGGCAGTATGACTGGTAAGGGGAGAGAGTTAGCAGATATGATGGAGAAAAGGAAGTTTGATATATTGTGCATGCCTGAGACTAAATTCAAATTGTACTATCATGGTGTGGATAGGAGGAGAAATGGGGTAGGGATTATTATTAAGGAACAGTATGTCAAGAGTGTTTTGGAGGTGAAAAGAGTGTCAGACAGAGTAATGATTATGAAGCTGGAAATTGGAGGTGTGATGATGAATGTTGTTAGTGCATATGTCCCTCAAGTTGGGTGTGCGATGGATGAGAAAGAAGATTTCTGGAGTGAGTTGGATGAAGCGATGAATAGTGTACCCAAAGGACAGAAAGTGGTGATTGGAGCAGATTTCAGTGGACATGTTGGTGAAGGGAACAGAAGAGATGAGGAGGTGATGGATAGGTAGGTTGTCAAGGAGAGGAATGAAGAAGGTCAGATGATAGTGGATTTTTCCAAAAGGATGGGCATGGCTGTGGTGAATGCACATTTTAAGAAGAGTAAGGAACATACAAGACGTATGAGACGTACGAGAGTGGTAGATTACATCCTATGCAGAAGAGTCAATCTGAAGGAGATTGAAGACTGCAAAGTGGTGACAGGGGAAAGTAAAGTTAAGCAGCATAGGATGGTGGTCTGTAGGATGATGTTGGAGATCAATAAGAGGAAGAGAGTGAGGGCAGAGCCAAGGATCAAATGGTGGAATTTAAAAAAGACTGCAAGGTTGAGTTTAGGGAGGAGGTGAGACAAGAACTGGGTGGCAGTGAAGAATTACCAGACAGCTGGGAAACTACAGCAGAAGTACTAAGAGTGACAGCTAGAAGGGTGCTTGGTGTGACATCTGGACAGAGGAAGGAGGAAAAGGAAACCTGGTGGTGGAATGGGGAAGTACATGAGAGTATACAGAGGAAGAGGATGGCATAGAAGAAGTGGGATAGTCAGAGAGATGCAGAAAGTAGACAAGAGTACAAAGAGATGAGGTGTAAGGTGAAGAGAGAGGTGGCGAAGGCTAAAGAAAAGGCGTATGATGAGTTGTATGAGAGGTTGGACACTAAGGAGGGAGAACAGGATCTGTACCGATTGGCTAGACAGAGGGACTCAGCTGGGAAAGATGTGCAGTAGCTTAGGGTGATAAAGGACAAAGATGGAAACGTACTCACAAATGAAGAGAGTGTGTTGAGCAGATGGAAAGAGTACTTTGAGAGCCTGATGAATGAAGGGAAAAGGGAGAGTGAAGGTTGGATGATTTGGAGATTGTGAATCAGGAAGTGCAAAGGATTAGCAAGGAGGAAGTAAGGACAGCTATGAAGAGGATGAAAAATGAAAAGCCGTTGGTCCAGATGGCATACCTGTGGAAGCATGGAGGTGTTTAGGAGAGATGGCAGTGGAATTTTTAACCTGATTGTTTAATGGAATCTTGGAAAGTGAGAGGATAACTGAGAAGTGGAGAAGAAGTGTACTGGTGCCAATATTTAAGAATAAGGGGGATGTGCAGGACTATAGTAACTACAGGGGGATAAAATTGATGAGCCACAGCATTAAGTTATAGGAAAGAGTAGTTGAAGCTAGGTAAAGAATTGAGGTGATGATTAGTGAGTATCATATGGTTTCATGCCAAGGAAAAGCACCATAGATATGATGTTTGCTCTGAGGATGTTGATGGAGAAGTGTAGAGAAGGCCAGAAGGAGCTGGATTGTTTCTTTGTGGACCTGGAGAAAGCATATGACAGTGTGCCTCGAGAGGAGTTGTGGTATTGTATGAGAAAGTATGTAGGAGTGGTACAGGATATGTACAGTGCATCCAGAAAGTATTCACAGTGCATCACTTTTTCCACATTTTGTTATGTTACAGCCTTATTCCAAAATGGATTAAATTCATTTTTTTCCTCAGAATTCTACACACAACACCCCATAATGACAACGTGAAAAAGTTTATTTGAGGTTTTTGCAAATTTATTAAAAATAAAAAAACTGAGAAATCACATGTACATAAGTATTCACAGCCTTTGCTCAATACTTTGTCGATGCACCTTTGGCAGCAATTACAGCTTCAAGTCTTGCTGAATATGATGTCACAAGCTTGGCACACCTATCCTTGGCCAGTTTCGCCCATTCCTCTTTGCAGCACCTCTCAAGCTCCATCAGGTTGGATGGGAAGCGTCGGTGCACAGCCATTTTAAGATCTCTCCAGAGATGTTCAATCGGATTCAAGTCTGGGCTCTGGCTGGGCCACTCAAGGACATTCATAGAGTTGTCCTGAAGCCACTCCTTTGATATCTTGGCTGTGTGCTTAGGGTCGTTGTCCTGCTGAAAGATGAACTGTCGCCCCAGTCTGAGGTCAAGAGCGCTCTGGAGCAGGTTTTCATCCAGGATGTCTCTGTACATTGCTGCAGTCATCTTTTCCTTTATCCTGACTAGTCTCCCAGTCCCTGCCGCTGAAAAACATCCCCACAACATGATGCTGCCACCACCATGCTTCACTGTAGGGATGGTATTGGCCTAGTGATGAGCGGTACCTGGTTTCCTCCAAACGTGACGCCTGGCATTCACACCAAAGAGTTCAATCTGTGTCTCATCAGACCAAAGAATTTTCTTTCTCATGGTCTAAGGGTCCTTCAGGTGCCTTTTGGCAAACTCCAGGCGGGCTGCCATGTGCCTTTTACTAAGGAGTGGCTTCCATCTGGCCACTCTACCATACAGGCCTGATTGGTGGATTGCTGCAGAGATGGTTGTCCTTCTGGAAGGTTCTCCTCTCTCCACAGAGGACCTCTGGAGCTCTGACAGAGTGACCATTGGGTTCTTGGTCACCTCCCTGACTAAGGCCCTTCTCCCCCGATCGCTCAGTTTAGATGGCCAGCCAGCTCTAGGAAGAGTCCTGGTGGTTTCAAACTTCTTCCACTTTCAGATGATGGAGGCCACTGTGCTCATTGGGACCTTCAAAGCAGCAGAAATTTTTCTGTAACCTTCCCCAGATTTGTGCCTCGAGACACTCCTGTCTTGGAGGTCTACAGACAATTCATTTGACTTCATGCTTGGTTTGTGCTCTGACATGAACTGTCAACTGTGGGATCTTATATAGACAGGTGTGTGCCTTTCCAAATCATGTCCAATCAACTGAATTTACCACAGGTGGACTCCAAATAAGCTGCAGAAACATCTCAAGGATGATCAGGGGAAACAGGATGCACCTGAGCTCAATTTTGAGCTTCATGGCAAAGGCTGTGAATACTTATGTACATGTGCTTTCTCAATTTTTTTATTTTTAATAAATTTGCAAAAATCTCAAGTAAACTTTTTTCATGTTGTCATTATGGGGTGTTGTGTGTAGAATTCTGAGGAAAAAAATGAATTTAATCCATTTTGGAATAAGGCTGTAACATAACAAAATGTGGAAAAAGTAATGCACTGTGAATACTTTCCGTATGCACTGTACGAGGGAAGTGTGTCAGTAGTGAGGTCTGTGGTAGGAGTGACGGATGCATTCAACGTGGAGGTGGGATTACTTCAGGGATTGTCTCTGAGCCCTTTCTTATTTGCAATTGTGATGGACAGGTTGACAGACGAGATTAGACAGGAGTCCCCGTGGACTATAATGTTTGCTGATGACGTGATCTGTAGCGATAGTAGGGAGCAGGTTGAGGAGACCCTGGAGACGTGGAGATATGCTCTGGAGAGGAGAGGAATGAAGGTCAGTAGGAACAAGACATAATACATGTGTGTAAATGAGAGGGAGATCAGTGGAATGATGAGGATGCAAGGAGTAGAGTTGGTGAAGGTGGATGAGTTTAAATACTTGGGATCAACAGTACAGAGTAATGGGGATTGTGGAAGAGAGGTGAAAAAGAGTGCAGGAAGTGGGAATCGGTGGAGAAGAGTGCCAGGAGTAATTTGTGACAGACGGGTATCAGCAAGAGTGAAAGGGAAGGTCTATAGGACGGTAGTGAGACCACCTATGTTATATGGGTTGGAGAAGGTGGCACTGACCAGAAAGCAGGAGACAGAGCTGGAGGTAGCAGAGTTAAAGATGCTAAGATTTGCATTGGGTGTGACAAGGATGGATAGGATTAGAAATGAGTACATTAGAGGGTCAGCTCAAGTTGGATGGTTGGGAGACAAAGTCAGAGGCGAGATTGCATTGGTTTGGACATGTGCAGAGGAGAGATGCTGGGTATATTGGGAGAAGGATGCTAAGGATAGAGCTGCCAGGGAAGGGGAAATGAGGAAGGCCTAAGAGAAGGTTTATAGACGTGGTGAGAGAGGACATTCAGATGATGGGTGTAACAAAACAAGATGCAGAGGATAGAAAGATATGGAAAAAGATGATCCGCTGTGGCATCCCCTAATGGGAGCAGCCAAAAGAAGAAGAAAAAGACAGTGACATCATCAGGATCAACATTTTGTGTTCCAGGTTTTAATATGCATTGCCATTTTGTGTGTCTGGGCACTGTGATGCCATGTGGTTGTAAATTACTTATAGCAAGTGTCTTGTAATGATGGCCACATTATTCAAGATAAAATGATAACAAGGTTAAATTAGTACCCAAACTTTGGTCATAAATAAAGAAAATACTGTAGACAGTTGAAAAATGTTATGGATTAATCTTCTGGTTAAAATGTTCTGGTTTCCAATTTTATTTAGAACTTTGAATTTATCAATATCCTTTTATTTATCACACACTCTCCTAATTTAAATCTTTACTGACTCTGACTTCGCCTCACTCCCCATCTGTAACATTCCTAAAATCTCTGCATCTGCACATTTTCAAGGTTCAGCCCTGTGTTTAAAGCAGCAGTAGGCTCTCCATGCCTCTGTGCTGGAATTTACTGAGTTCGCAGTTTTAGGAACAGGAAGAACAGACAAAGCTGTGCTGCCATACACTTGATAGTATGATTGACACAGAATATAACTACACAACATCATACAAAGCCATGCACCAATTATTCCTTAAAGTAAGGGAAAATACATGAGGTGTAAAAAACCACAAAGAATAAATTGTACATGTAAAAGTTGTTGTTATTTTGTGGTCAATGTGCAGTAATGCTGGTCACTCTTTTTTTTTTCTCTCTTTCTCTCTGGATGCTTCATGTCCCCCAGCATACCATGTGCACATGTCAGGTTGCCCAGCAACACTAACTTGGACTGGGGTGTTATTTATTGTGCCCTGTAACAGCCTGACAAACAGCTCTGAACTGATTTGTGCTTTGTGCCTGGTGATGGTGAGACACTGTGGAGAACCTGGGTTTCCACTAATACAGTCTAGTCCAGTTCATTCTTGAATGTTGACTTCAAACATAAAAGTTTCATGAATACCAAGAAAATGAACACAGAGAAACTGCAGAAGGACTAAGAAAATGATGTGGGTAAGATTAAAAAATAAAACTACTCTGTCCTTGAAAGGGAATGCCATAATAGCAGTGAGCATGAAGACAAAATAAGAGTGGTGGTCTCCTCTGAAGGAGTGTTATTAAAGGAAAAAAAAAAAATCTGAGTTTAATGTCTCACAGGCTTTGGAACTTGACTATGAAGAAAGGGATGATACCATCCATAAAAAAAGATGGCTTTCTGGTGTACTAGAGGACAGGATGATCCATTGGGCTGTGGGTCTTAGTTGACCATTCAATTTTTGTAGAAGATCATTGAGGTGCTAGAAAAAGAATCAAGGACCAGGAGAAAGTCAATGAAATGCAGTTTGGTTTTAGGCACAACAAAGAAGCAACAGACATGATTCTAACTTTGAGGCAAATGTGAGAAAAGCATCAGGTGAAGGAAAATAAATTGTATGGCACATTAACAGATTTGCAGAAGCATCTGATTGGGTTCCACGACTTCATTAATGTTGGTGTTTAAAGAACAATAAATGGTGGCCAGGCTTCATACTGCATCTGTTCTGAATGTGTGACTAACCGTAATTGTAAAAGAGATGTTAACCAGAATGACGTGGCCAAGAGGAAGTATATAACAACAGAAAAATGGGACTTGCTCATTAGGATACTCAAGACCATGATAAATGGATGAAGGAAATGCTGGGGGAAACAATACAAATAAGGCAAATACTTGTAGAATCCATATGCCACAGGTATTGTTCTCTATTACTTCTGTATTATCAGCCTTTTATTTTTTTAATTCTTCAGGTTTCTTTAAAATTTAATTCTGTCTAAAGGGGAGATGAACAAGGTCCGCAATTTGAAAGAAAAATAAAATGTGCCATATGTATCTAATATGCAATACACTGTTAAATTCATTTGGTTATGTCACACACTCCTTTTCATACAGAACGAACCCCATATTTCCATCTATCTTCAAATCCATTTAATTCAGTTCAGTAAGGCCTAGAGCCAATCCTAGCAGCAAAAGGCACATGGCAGGAACTAATTCAGAACAGAAGGCCTTTACAGGGAACACTTATGCTCATACCAACACTCATTGCACAAGTTAACTTTAGGTAATTAACCAGAGAAAAGCCAAGCAAAATTACACCTTTTATTGGCTAACTAGAAAGATTACAATATGCAAGCTTTCGAGGCAACTCAGGCCCCTTCTTCAGGCAAGATGTAATACAGAAACTGGAGTTTCCTATGTTTATATACACACTCTAGCACAAGAAACAACATTGGTAAAAATTTAAATGAGAGATTTTGAATGTAAAAAATTAATAGATTCATTCAGGCTAGGGTTAATTTAGCAAGAGAGAAAAGAACAATGTATTGTCAAGATCTCTGGATAAGATAACTGTCCAACAAAGTCTTTTGAAGTTTGTAATGAGTTTTTTCAAAACAATGTGGGTCTGTAGACAGGTTGTCTGTTATTCTGAGAGATGTAAACAATCCTCATATCTGGCCATAAAACTCTTGTCTTTATTCAATCCATGTTGTAAAGTATTCAATTTTAGCATGAGTTTAACTTCCCATTCTTTTCTCTCTTGCTGTGTTTTGAAGTTGCCCATAAGCACTGTGACCTTAAAGTCCTTCTCACAGTGTCCATGGCTGTTGAAGTGGGGCCGCCACAGGAACATCTGTGTTGCCATGTTTAATGTGGAACCTGTGTAAGTTCATTCTCTGGCGGAGTGTTTGTCCAGTTTCTCCCACATAGAGTGCAGTGTCAGGACATTTCATGCAGAAAATTAGGTAGACTACATTAGATGATCTGCAGGAAAATGATCCCCTTGATGTGATGTTCAAGTCGGCAGTGTAGTATAACTATACGGTCTGTATCATAGATGTGGGCACATGTTTTGCATCTTTTCTGTAGGCATGGAGATGTGCCATTTTCTGTTGGTTCACTTAGGGAGCCTCGGACAATTAATTGTTGAAGGTTTGGTGGTTGTCTGTATGCCAGGAGGGGAGGTTCAGGAAATACATTTTTCAGTGTTTGGTCATTGTTTAGTATTGGCTGAAGTTCTTTTATAATTTTTCGAAGTGTTTCAAGATGTGGGGTTGTAGGTGACAACAAGGGGGATGCGATCCTTGTTGTCTTTGTTTTTATATTCCAGAAGGTTGTCTCTGGGTATGGCAGTAGCTCTTCTTATTTGAGTGTCTGTTGTTTTCGGGGTGTAACCTTGTTTGATGAAATCTTGTCTGAGCTCCTGCAGTTGTTTATCCCAGTCTGTCGGGTCTGAGCAAATACGATTGTACCGTATTGCTTGGCTGAAAATAATGGAGCGCCTTATATGCTTGGGGTGGAAGCTATCATTTTTCAGGTAGGTCCGTCTGTCTGTCGGTTTGTGAAAAATAGAAGTTACAAGGGTGTTGTCTTTCAGTTGAACGGTGGTGTCAAGGAAGCTGACTTCTGTTTTTGAGTAATTCAGCTTCAGCTTTATGTTGGGGTGAAAACAATTATATTCATTATGAAAATGGAGGAGATCCTTTTCACTGGCAGTCCAGATTATGAAGATGTCATCTATGTAACGGAGATACAACATTGGTTTTACGATGCACATTGACATGAAATCTTCCTCCAATTTTGCCATAAAAAGATTTGCATAGTGAGGTGCAAACCGACATCCCATTGCAGTCCCCATTTGTTGTAAGTAGCAATCCTGTCCAAAAGAGAATAGATTATGTGTCAGAGTGAATTTTGTCATTTCTATTACTGACTTTGTGGGTAAATCATGTTGTTTGAGGTACATTTCACATGCCAATATGCCATCATCATGGGGGATGTTAGTGTAAAGTGCCTCAACATCCATTGTGGCCAGTAAGGTTCCCTCAGGTAAGGGGCCTAAAGCAGACAGTTTTTTTAAGAAGTCAGTGGTGTCCTGGATGTAGCTGGATGTATTACGGGTGAGGGGTTTAAGGATCTGCTCCACCCAACCTGAAACATTTTCTGTAAGGGAGCCAATTCCTGAGATTATAGGCCTTCCTGGGTTCCCTTCTTTGTGGATTTTAGGAAGCATGTAGAAGTAACCCATTTTGGGGTTCTCAGGAATTAAACTGTTTACATGATCCCTGATGTCAAGAGGAAAGCTACTTACTATTTTTTTTAGTTCCTTTTTGTAGAGATCTGTTGGGTCTTCTTGCAGTTTGTGATAATGCATAGTATTGGACAATTGTCTTTGTGCCTCCTGTATGTAATCTGATGTGTTCATGATGACTAAAGCACCCCCTTTGTCTGCTGGTTTGATAATGATTTCTGTATTTTCCCTTAGTGAATGTATGGCTTTCCGCTCATCCCTAGTAATGTTTTCTATCCGATTTTGTTGCCTGTTTAAGATTCCTGTTTTCACTCTCTGTCAGAAGCAGTCTATATAATTATCCAGGGTAGAGTTTCTGCCAGCTTCTGGTGTCCATGTGGATTTATTGGTGGGGTTGTTGTAACTGCTTGTTGTTGGTTCCTGTGTGTTACTGTTTTCTTTCTTGTGGAAAAATTCTTTTAGTCTGAGTTTTCTGAAGAATTCTTCCATATCACTGCAGAGTCTGATGTTGTCAATGGGCTTTGCAGGACAATATGAGAGTCCCTTTGTAAGTATCGACATCTCTGCTTCATTTGGTGTGTATGAGGAGAGATTAACAATGCAGGTCTGTTGCTCTTTGTTTTTTGCTATTAAGTGTCCAGCTTTCTCTCGTAGTCTATGCAGCTTTTTGTTTTTGTTGACAATAAGGAGTTTCTGGAGTCTTTTGTAATAACGATGGAGCTCCTTTACCATCTTCTGCTCGTCAACCCTGGCTGCTTATATACTTGCATTTCAATTCTTTTGGTCACTACCTAGTCCTGAGCTCATAAACATAGGTGAGGAAGGGCAAATACAATTGCGGTCAAAAATTTTGAGAATGACACAAATATTAATTTTCACAAAGTTTGCTGCCTCAGTTTATATGATGGCAATTTGCATATACTCCAGAATGTTATGAAGAGTGATCAGATGAATTGCAAAGTTCCTCTTTGCTATGAAAATGAACTTAATCTAAAAAAAAAAACACAGTTCCACTGCTGTTGTGAAGAAAGCTTCAGGGCACCCAAGAAAGTCCAGCAAGCACCAGGATCGTCTCCTAAAGTTGATTCAACTGCGGGATCGGGGCACCACCAGTGCAGAACTTGCTCAGGAATGGCGGCAGACAGGTGTGAGTGCATCTGAACACAAAGTTAGGCAAAGACTTTTGGAGGATGCCCTGGTGTCAAGAAGGGCAGCAAAGAAGCCACTTCTCTCTAAGAAAAAACATCAGGGACGACTGATATTCTGTAAAAGGTACAGGGATTGGACTTCTGAGGACTGGGGTAAAGTCATTTTCTGTGATGAATCCCCTTTCCGGTTGTTTGGGCATCCGGAAGAAATATTGTCTGGAGAAGAAAAAGTGAGCCCTACCATCAATCCTGTGTCATGCCAACAGTAAAGCATCCTGAGACCATTCATGTGTGGGGTTGCTTCTCAGCCAAGGGAGTGGGCTCACTCACAATTTAGCCTAAGAACATAGCCATGAATAAAGAATGGTACCAAAACATCCTCTGAGAATAACTTCTCCCAACCATCCAAGAACAGTTTGGTGACAAACGATGCCTTTTCCAGCATGATGGAGCACTGTGCATTAAGGCAAAAGTGATAACTAAGTAGCCCGGGGGACAAAACATCAAAATTTTTGGGTCTATAGTGAGGAAACTCTCCAGACCTTAATCCCATTGAGAACTTGTGGTCAATCCTCAAAAGTGGACAAACAAAAACTACAAATTCTGACAAACTCCAAGCACTGATTATGCAATGGGCTGCCATCAGTAAAGATTTGGCCCAGAAGTTGATTGACAGCATGCCAGGGCGAATTGCAGAGGTCTTGAAAAAGAAGGGCCAACACTGCAAATATTGACTCTTTGCATAAACTTAATGTAATTGTCAATAAAAGCCTCTGAAACTTATGAAATGCTTGTAATTATATTTCAGTAAACCACATAAACATCTGACAAAAAGATCTAAAAACACTGAAGCAACAAACTTTGTGAAAATTAATATTTGTGTCATTCTCAAAACTTCTGGCCACAACTGTAGACTGAACAGTAAATCAGAATCTTTATCTATGGGTTTCACCACCATGGTCTGGTACAACCTCTACAAAAATGCTGCCTTATCAATTTATCACGTTTATTATCTCCTCTACCCTCACTTTGTTATCTTCTCTACCTTCACAGTTGTTTACCCCTTACCTGAACAGAACAAGCCACTCTTTTCCAGGAGAGGACTATGGCCTCAGGTTTGTGCTGGGGATTAAAGTCTGATGAAGTCAAGAGAACGTCATATGCGAGGCCAAGCACTCTACCAGTGACTGAGTCTAGGATCCCAAACTGCATATACTCCAAGTATGAATAAAAATCATGAACAGGAGAGGAGACAAAGCTCATCCTTTGCAGAGTACAACATCAGCACTGAACAGTCTCAATTCTACAACCCCAATTCCAATGAAGTTGGGACATTGTGTAAAATGTAAATAAAAACAGAATACAATGATTTGCAAATCCTTTTCAACTTATATATTCAATTGAATACACTATGAAGACAAGATATCGAATGTTCAAACTGATAAACTTTATTGTTGTTTTGCAGATCTTCACTCATTTTGAATTTGATGCCTGCAACACATTCCAAAAAAGCTGGGAGAGGGGTAGCAAAAGACTGGGAAAGTTGAGTGTGAAGGACAGCTGGGTCCCATGCCCGGCAGGGACGCCCCTACTGCATCTGTTCCGGGGGAGCTACCATGGACAGCTCAATACCGCCCCCGGGACGCTTGGTGGCAGCCTCCCTGGCAGACAATGATTCCCCAATCGGGCGCATGGCTCCATGGGAGATGAAGTCCTCCACAGCCTGGTTGGGGGCTCGGATGGCCGCCAGGGGGAGCTGCATGGAGTCTGCAGCCCCGGCTGGTCAAATCTTCAGCCCCACCCGGAAATGCAATTAGCGCCAGGTGATCAAGCACCTGGAATGCTTCCAGGTGGGGTATAAAAAAGGCCAGCCACCACCACTCGAGAGAGCCAGAGTTGGGAGGAGGAGGACTAAGCCTGAGGAGGAGTGGTGGTAAAGAAAGAAGAGAGAATTGTGTTGTGATATTTGGGAGTGTTTTGGGACTGTGTTGGGCCTGTGGGACAAGGGGAAGGCGTGCCCCACGGCTGAAGAAAATAAAAAAGAATTCTATTTAAGTACGTGCCTCTGCATCAGTCTGTGCCGGGTCAGGCGCTATATAGCGTCGTTATTACATGAGGAATGTTCAAAAAACACCTGTTCCCTCAGGCGGCACTGCATTAAAAACCAACATCATTCTGTAAAGAATATTACCACGTGGGCTCAGGGATACTTCAGAAAACCATTGTCAGTTAACACAGTTCGTCGCTACATCTACAAGTGCAAGTTAAAACTCTACCATGCAAATCGAAAGCCATATATCAACAACACCCAGAAACGCCGCCGTCTTCTCCGGGCCCGAGCTCATCTGAGATGGACTGACGCAAAGTGGAAAAGTGTGCTGTGGTCTGACGAGTCCACATTTCAAATTGTTTTTGGAAATCATGGACGTCGTGTCCTCCGGGCCAAAGAGGAAAAGGACCATTTGGACTGTTATCAGCACAAAGTTCAAAAGCCAGCATCTGTGATGGTATGGGGGTGTGTTAGTGCCCATGGCATGGGTAACCTGCACATCTGTGAAGGCACCATTAATGCTGAAAGGTACATACAGGTTTTGGAGCAACATATGCTGCCATCCAAGCGATGTCTTTTTCAGGGATGTCCCTGCTTATTTCAGCAGGACAATGCAAAGCCACATTCTGCATGTGTTACAACAGCGTGGCTTCGTAGTAAAAGAGTGCGGGTACTAGACTCGCCTGCCTGCAGTCCAGACCTGTCTCCCATTGAAAATGTGTGGCGCATTATGAAGCGCAAAATACGACAACGGAGACCCCGGACTGTTGAGCAACTGAAGTTGTACATCAAGCAAGAATGGGAAAGAATTCCACCTACACAGCTTCAACAATTAGTGTACTCAGTTCCCAAATGCTTATTGAGTGTTGTTAAAAGGAAAGGTGATATAACACAGTGGTAAACATGCCCCTGTCCCAGCTTTTTTGGAACGTGTTGCAGGCATCAAATTCAAAATGAGTGAAGATTTACAAAACAATAAAGTTTATCAGTTTGAACATTCAATATCTTGTCTTTGTAGTGTACTCAATTAAATATAGGTTGAAAAGGATTTGCAAATCATTGTATTCTGTTTATATTTACGTTTCACACAACATTCCAACTTCATTGGAATTGGGGTTGTATACAGTGGTGTGAAAAACTATTTGCCCCCTTCCTGATTTCTTATTCTTTTGCATGTTTGTCACACAAAATGTTTCTGATCATCAAACACATTTAACCATTAGTCAAATATAACACAAGTAAACACAAAATGCAGTTTTTAAATGATGGTTTTTATTATTTAGGGAGAAAAAAATCCAAACCTACATGGCCCTGTGTGAAAAAGTAATTGCCCCCCTTGTTAAAAAATAACCTAACTGTGGTGTATCACACCTGAGTTCAATTTCCGTAGCCACCCCCAGGCCTGATTACTGCCACACCTGTTTCAATCAAGAAATCACTTAAATAGGAGCTGCCTGACACAGAGAAGTAGACCAAAAGCACCTCAAAAGCTAGACATCATGCCAAGATCCAAAGAAATTCAGGAACAAATGAGAACAGAAGTAATTGAGATCTATCAGTCTGGTAAAGGTTATAAAGCCATTTCTAAAGCTTTGGGACTCCAGCGAACCACAGTGAGAGCCATTATCCACAAATTGCAAAAACATGGAACAGTGGTGAACCTTCCCAGGAGTGGCCGGCTGACCAAAATTACCCCAAGAGCGCAGAGACGACTCATCCGAGAGGTCACAAAAGACCCCAGGACAACGTCTAAAGAACTGCAGGCCTCACTTGCCTCAATTAAGGTCAGTGTTCACGACTCCACCATAAGAAAGAGACTGGGCAAAAAACGGCCTGCATGGCAGATTTCCAAGACGCAAACCACTGTTAAGCAAAAAGAACATTAGGGCTCGTCTCAATTTTGCTAAGAAACATCTCAATGATTGCCAAGACTTTTGGGAAAAATACCTTGTGGACTGATGAGACAAAAGTTGAACTTTTTGGAAGGCAAATGTCCCGTTACATCTGGCGTAAAAGGAACACAGCATTTCAGAAAAAGAACATCATACCAACAGTAAAATATGGTGGTGGTAGTGTGATGGTCTGGGGTTGTTTTGCTGCTTCAGGACCTGGAAGGCTTGCTGTGATAGATGGAACCATGAATTCTACTGTCTACCAAAAAATCCTGAAGGAGAATGTCCGGCCATCTGTTCGTCAACTCAAGCTGAAGCGATCTTGGGTGCTGCAACAGGACAATGACCCAAAACACACCAGCAAATCCACCTCTGAATGGCTGAAGAAAAACAAAATGAAGACTTTGGAGTGGCCTAGTCAAAGTCCTGACCTGAATCCAATTGAGATGCTATGGCATGACCTTAAAAAGGCGGTTCATGCTAGAAAACCCTCAAATAAAGCTGAATTACAACAATTTTGCAAAGATGAGTGGGCCAAAATTCCTCCAGAGCGCTGTAAAAGACTCATTGCAAGTTATCGCAAACGCTTGATTGCAGTTATTGCTGCTAAGGGTGGCCCAACCAGTTATTAGGTTCAGGGGGCAATTACTTTTTCACACAGGGCCATGTAGGTTTGGATTTTTTTTTCTCCCTAAATAATAAAAAACACCATTTACAAACTGCATTTTGTGTTTACTTGTGTTATATTTGACTAATGGTTAAATGTGTTTGATGATCAGAAACATTTTGTGTGACAAACATGCAAAAGAATAAGAAATCAGGAAGGGGGCAAATAGTTTTTCACACCACTGTATATGTCAACCAAACTCATGCTTCACATGCAGCAAAAAGCATGCAGCAGCAATCCCAGTATTCCATGCTCTTGAAGTACCGGCTGCAAGGTATCATGTTTTTTTTTCTTTTCTGTAAAAGTATGTTTTTTGTAGACTCCACCTAAGCAGTTCATAGACAAGGATCTGAACCACTTAATCACCGTGCCACTCAGTATTAATCACTTGAGGCGAATATGTAATTTCTAATTATCTCTTTGTAGTTCCAGTGTTTGTTGTACATATCTCTGTATTTTCTTTACAACAATGTAGGATAAAGTGGGCATTGCCCATTCTTCTAGGCTTTTTTAGTGGCCCACAAGACCTAGTATGACATTTTTCAACATTTTATTAAAATCAAATAACATTCCATACAAGCAAGTCAAGTTTAACAAAACTAGGTTTGAAACAAATCATCCCCCATCCATGAAAATGAGACCTAGGCCAGCAGAGTTAAACTTTAATAATAGTAAAAATATGTAAATAAATAAATGAATGAAAATAAATAGAATAAAAAAGAGGGGACAGAATCCGCTTCCATTTAAATGCTTATTCTGAAATGTTAATGATTAGATCCTGACAAGTTTTGAAAAAAAATTTTGTACAGATCCTCTAAGTGAGAATTTGATATTTTCCAATTTTAGATAATATACAGTGCATCCGGAAAGTATTCACAGCGCATCACTTTTTCCACATTTTGTTATGTTACAGCCTTATTCCAAAATGGATTAAATTCATTTTTTTCCTCAGAATTCTACACACAACATCCCATAATGACAATGTGAAAAAAGTTTACTTGAGGTTTTTGCAAATTTATTAAAAATAAAAAAATTGAGAAAGCACATGTACGTAAGTATTCACAGCCTTTGCCGTGAAGCTCGAAATTGAGCTCAGGTGCATCCTGTTTCCCCTGATCATCCTTGAGATGTTTCTAAAGCTTAATTGGAGTCCACCTGTGGTAAATTCAGTTGATTGGACATGATTTGGAAAGGCACACACCTGTCTATATAAGGTCCCACAGTTGACAGTTCATGTCAGAGCACAAACCAAGCATGAAGTCAAAGGAATTGTCTGTAGACCTCCGAGACAGGATTGTCTCGAGGCACAAATCTGGGGAAGGTTACAGAAAAATGTCTGCTGCTTTGAAGGTCCCAATGAGCACAGTGGCCTCCATCATCCGTAAGTGGAAGAAGTTTGAAACCACCAGGACTCTTCCTAGAGGTGGCCGGCCATCTAAACTGAGCGATCAGGGGAGAAGGGCCTTAGTCAGGGAGATGACCAAGAACCCGATGGTCACTCTGTCAGAGCTTCAGAGGTCCTCTGTGGAGAGAGGAGAACCTTCCAGAAGGACAACCATCTCTGCAGCAACCAATCAGGCCTGTATGGTAGAGTGGCCAGACGGAAGCCACTCCTTAGTAAAAGGCACATGGCAGCCCGCCTGGAGTTTGCCAAAAGGCACCTGAAGGACTCTCAGACCATGAGAAAGAAAACTCTCTGGTCTGATGAGACAAAGATTGAACTCTTTGGTGTGAATGCCAGGCGTCACGTTTGGAGGAAACCTGGCACCATCCCTACAGTGAAGCATGGTAGTGGCAGCATCATGCTGTGGGGATGTTTTTCAGCGGCAGGAACTGGGAGACTAGTCAGGATAAAGGGAAAGATGACTGCAGCAATGTACAGAGACATCCTGGATGAAAACCTGCTCCAGAGCGCTCTTGACCTCAGACTGGGGCGACGGTTCATCTTTCAGCAGGACAACGACCCTAAGCACACAGCCAAGATATCAAAGGACAACTCTGTGAATGTCCTTGAGTGGCCCAGCCAGAGCCCAGACTTGAATCCGATTGAACATCTTTTAGAGATCTTAAAATGGCTGTGCACCAACGCTTCCCATCCAACCTGATGGAGCTTGAGAGGTGCTGCAAAGAGGAATGGGTGAAACTGGCCAAGGATAGGGTGTGCCAAGCTTGTGGCATCATATTCAACAAGACTTGAGGCTGTAATTGCTGCCAAAGGTGCATCAACAAAGTATTGAGCAAAGGCTGTGAATACTTATGTACATGTGATTTCTCAGTTTTTTTATTTTTAATAAATTTGCAAAAACCTCAAGTAAACTTTTTTCACGTTGTCATTATGGGGTGTTGTGTGCTGAATTATGAAGAAAAAAATGAATTTAATCCATTTTGGAATAAGGCTGTAACATAAAATGTGGAAAAAGTGATGCGCTGTGAATACTTTCTGGATGTACTGTATAACATCAGTTACCCACTGCCTTAAAAGAGGTGGGTTAGGATTCTTCCAATTGAGCAAGATAAGTCTACATGCTAATAGTGAAGTAAAGACAATTACAGTTTGTTTGTCCTTTTCCACTTTAAGCCCATCTGGAAGTACACCAAACACAGCTGTTGATTAGGAGGGATTGTGACACCAAGGCTGTCTAAAAGGCATTTAAAGATTTTGGTCCAAAATTATGTTAATTTGGCACAGGCCCAAAACATGTGGCACAATGAGGCTGAACTTGACTGCAACGTTCGCAGGTTAGATCTTGCCCTGGAAACGTTTTGGACAATTTTAAACGAGACAGATGCACTTGATATATAATTTTAAGTTAAATAATTGTATGCTTTGCGCATATGGAGCTCGAGCGAATTTTGTGCATTGCTACATTCCACTCCTTTCTGAGATGTTCAGTGAGAGATCCTTTTCCCACTGTCCTCTGGGATCTTTGAAAGGGAGGGACTTTAAAATGTTTTTATATATTATGGAGATGCTGTCTGAGTCCTCAAGACTGATCCAATATTTTTTGCGGAACAGAGGTAGGTGGAAGGTGAGGGAAATTGGGCAGGTTTTGTTTAACAAAGTTTCTAATTTGAAGGTAGTGAAAGAAATGTGTTGCTGGAAAGTTAATTATGGAGTGCAATTGTTTATAGGATGCAAAGACGTCTATATACAGATCTCTAAGTGATTTAATCCCGAATGTTTTCCAGACATTAAAAACTGCGTACATTTAAAATACTTCCTAGACTGGTTCCATATGCCGAGCAGCCAATTTAACAGGGATTCAGAAATACAGCTTCACCAAAAACCCACTTACATTACAAGGTAAGTGCCTGAGCTGCAGTCCGTACCGCACTTCAAATGATATCTGACTAGAACATGCCAAATGGACATCAAAGTTCCAATAAAGAGCTACAATTCACTGAATGACAACTTTGATGGACAGAGTATCACACCTATGAGCAGGCACAGGTTCAGTAACTGGAGGTGACTTTGATCCAATTACAAGGGATTATACTTTCCTTCAAAAACTAGCTGCACTCATTTCTCCATGCTGTAGCTCTCTTGCACTCTCTTTGAAAGTTGAGAACCTCTGTTTCTGAAACCTAAAAGCTGGTGAGCCACTCTCTCTTTGGGGAGCTGACAGCTGACAATGTCTTCTCTTTGTGGAGTTTACAGCTGAGATCTACTCTGCCAAGCCAAGCACTGTGCCAGTGACTGAGCACAGAATGAGAAGACTGAGAAGCAACCATTACGTCAAGAAGGGAACTTCAGCATCTAAACTCTTATGCAATGAAGAATAATGCTTTTCCATATGAATTTACAGAGGACACAGCAGAAAGCTTAACAGCAACATAAGAAAAGAACAGAAATATCTGCTGTCCAGAATAAACATCACGGCAAGACTAAAATTTACCCTTAGGCACCTAGGTATAGACTAGGACATCTGGAACAATATGCTCTGGACGTAAGAGACAAAGGTAAAACTATTTGGCCACAGTACCAGAAGTTAGGTTTGGTGAAAACCAAAGGCAACATTTGACCAGAAACACCTGATATCAACTGTAAAACATGGTGGTGGAAATATAATAGTTTGGGGATACTTTGCTGCAACAGGGCCTAGGTAGCACATTATTATAGAATCCACTATGAATTACCCATTGTATCAGAGGATACTTCAGGATAATGTAAGACCATCTGTCAGAAGACTGAAGCATTACCTAAAATGGACACTGCAACATGACAATGACTTTAAACATACCAGTAATAACACCAAGCAATGTCAGAAAAGAAAACATTTTCTGCAGATATTTAATGGAAGAAAAAAAAAACCTCAAAGTTAGTGTTTGCTTAAGTATTCAAGGCCTACACTTTAATACTTTGTTGGGAACTCTTTTGCTGCAATAACAGCCTTAATTGTTTTGGATTAAGTAAATCCCAGTCTTGCACATTGTTCAGGACTGATTCTTCCACATTCTTAACAGAATTTAGTGAGATCCTCAAGGTTAGTGGGATGGCACCTCTAGATAGCAGTTTTCAAGTAGTGCCTCAGATTCTCAATAGGGTTAAGATCAAGGCTTTGACTTGGCCATTCCAAAACATTCACCTTTTTTTTCATAGGCACTGTTATTTTTACACCACATGCACCTTTTTGAAATTTGGCCAGAAAGTTCTATTTTGGCCTTATCTGACCATAAAATCTTCTACCACATCCAAATGGGTCTTTCTCATGCTTTGCAGCAAATTTCACATATGCCTTTATGTGAACCTCCTTAAGGAATGGCTTATTTCTTGCTATCCTCCCATAGAGGCCTGTCTTATACAGATCTCTTGGACCCGTGCAACTTTACTTCATTTCGGCAAAGAACATCACAGACTTCTGGGAGTGACGGCTGGATTTTCAGTAGCCTCTTTCACCAGTCGACATCTTGCTCCGATGTTTAGTTTTGTTAGACTGCCTGGTCTAGTAAGAGTCTGAGTGCTGCGATGAGCTTCCACTTTCTGACAGGACATTCAATCTCTTCAATATTTTTGTAGCCATGCCTTGTGCATTTCAATGATTTTGTTTCTCACATCAGCAGAACACTCCTTTGTCTTTTATTTTTGCAGTGATTGTCCATCAAAGACTATGGCCCTTACAAAGGGTGCACTTTATATCCAGAGGGGTATAAAGGACTTACAAGTAGTACCTAATTATATTTAACTATGACTGTCAAATGACTGTGTTGTTTGTGAATAATTTGTTATTTGTGCAAACCTGGATCTTCCAAAGCACAGAGGTTTAAATACTTATGCAAACACTAACTTTTGAGTTTTTCTTTTTCAGTTAAATAGAGAGAAAATGGTTTATTTTGATGATGAAAATGTATTGTTATAACATAAAAGTTCACAGGAAAAATACTTAATGGATAAATAGGTGTACAAATCTTCTGTCATGCATAAAATTATAATTTTCAAGAGAACACTTTTGCACACCACTGTATTACAGACAATGGTTTACTTAATTTTTCCACAGACAGAAATAGCATGTCTGTTTATTTCTCATTGAATAAATTAATTCAGTCACATTATCATAGTCTTTTTTCAATTACATCACCTTTATATAAATAAACTGTTTAATTGAAATCAAATGCGGATATGTTCACGTTAAGCAGTAATCTTAATTCCAGATTCTGTTGTACTTGTGTGAAGACTGAAAAACCTGCCATCTGAGCTGATGGCTTAATTCATTAAAACCACAAATGGCGAACCTGTGCCTTGATGTATTTTACTGTATCACTAATATGGCACTGATCTCTTCCCACGGATCAAATTACACAGTTTAACAACTCATTCACCATTCTGCACAAGCATGCACAAAAATACATTCTTTGCTTTAGCCTCATTTCTATCATTTTAGACACTTTAGATCTCATATTACTTAAAGGAAGTATTTTCATCACCTATGGAATTGATGTGAAAATTGGCACAAAGGAATAGACTTTTCTACTTCTAGTGCTGGCACAACAGTGAGGCAGTAGATTAACTGTTTAAATATTTTACTATTTAATCACTCTGTGTAACTGTTTAAATATTTTACTGTTTAATCACACTGTTGACTTTCTTTGGAATTCAAACTCTGTGACTTGAGCTACAACAGTGACATTTACTGTAGCTTCCTGTATTACATTTGTATCACAGTGGTAGACTGCCATCTATGAACTGACCAACTGCATGTGCCTAAATGTACCCTTATACCAAAAGTGATTTCTGACTTCCAAAATTCTAATGGGAAAAGCTCCAGGTCATGAGAGGGGTCCGTGGTGGATAAGGGAAGTGCAGGTCTTTTTTTATAGAATAGCGCAGCTCAAAATCGAAAGGACAGAAAAAGGGGTTTGGCCATGGGACACTTAATGGGGTAATGGGCTGATTAGTAATTTACGTGCACGAAAGAGTTCAACGCAGCCATCCCTGATTAGCAGCTCAACAGATTGTTTAAGGAAGCACCTACAGTTGTTTACATTTAAAATGTCCGAGTAGGTCAGTGAAGAGAAAAGAAAATGGGGCAAGGAAGAATCAGCAAGATAAATCTAGTGTGGGATTGAGGAGGAACCACTTAAGAAAAGCCCACAGCTAGAGCGAGCAAGGAGTGTCACTCCAGGGAGGACCAACCCTGCTGAGTGAGTGGGAGCAGGGTGGTTTAGAAAACTTTCTGCAAGCTACCGAAAAAGGCAGCAGGAAGAGAGAGGCAAACTTAAGGAAACCCAGCAGGTACCGATGGAGGAAGCTAGCACAGACTGGCAAAAAGGACCAGGTTCACAGTTGTCTCTGACCTGTTGACTATGCCTTGAGACAAGAGTTGGCACAAGGCAGAAACAATTCCTGGACAGGGTGTCAATTCATCACAGGCTAAATACATATACTAGGGCCAATTTAACAACGGCAGTTCACCTAACCTTCATGTCCTTGCACTGACAGAGCACATGAATATGGGGCGAACATGCAAACTCCATTTAGAAAGCACACTGTACTGTTACAGGTTGATTACAATCAGATGCCTTAAATTTATAAACGACATTCTGGTAATTTCGGTGTATTTGATAAAGCTACATCAGGAAGGTGCTAAAAAAGAAAAGGAAACCACACAGGAACAGTACAGGAACTGGGTGCCGGCAGTTTGCAAATCTGAGCCGAAAACGTGCGTACGCAAGGGATTGACCTGACGTGAGAATATGCGTGGCTTTATGCCAAGTTTAGTTTTTATACATTGCGATGTGAGCATGGAAACGGGCGTACGTAACATTTTTGTGCATATGCACTGTTTATACATGAGGCCCCAGGTGTTTAGCACTTTTTATGTTACATGCAGGTCACCTGAATTTTAACAAAACTGAACAGGGCTTGAGATAAATGATAAAAGCTGATATCCCACCACTAACCTGTTTGTTCCTGCACATATGGCAAAAATAATACAAATGTACAGTCAAGTTGAGAAGAGCTCACATTTGTCAGCAATTAAAAAAATGAAACATGCTTCTTTGGACATGTACTGTATGTTCCCTGTCAGGTCTACCAGACACAGGCCTACATGGGAAACACCACGTGGCCACACTTGAAACAGCTTGTATGGCTAACACTTCTTGCCTGCCATGGCAATTACACAGAAATACCAGGAAAATATAGCTGGGGTTGTGCAATCTAGTCTGCCCAGCCTGGCACCTTGCCACTTTGATTCTTAGCAGACAAGCGAGTATTTTAGTTATAGTAAGTACATATGAATAAATAACATAGCAACACTGTAGAAAAAGGACAATAAGACTCGGAGCTACAAAGTGAGCATGACGACACATTCATCACTTTATTAAGTGTTGCCAACAGTATTAATAACTTGGCAAAGCAGATTATACAGTAACATCTTCAAATTACAAATATGCAGTTACTCAATTAAAAAAGTGATATCAAACCCAGTGGTGTTCTTATTAAGAGACACATTCAAACAATCCATCAACATGAAAAATAAATTCATAACTAGATAACTGAATATTCAGTGTTCTTCTTTGTAAACAAACAAATATTGAAGATTTAATTGTTTTCACTTGGTTTCATTCAATGCTATTTTATACTTGTGTTGCACAGAATCTTTATTAAATGTATTATATTAGCTGCAGCAGTATTACTCACAATTCCCACTTATAAAATGAAATGCATAAGATGCTAACAGATAAAAGCAGTGTGTATAAGAGGAAAATTGATAATAAACAAGGCAACCTGCTATTCAAAGCATCTTGGTTGCTCCTCCAGTAACCCCATCAGATCAAATAATGGAATGCAATGATAACAAACAATT
Source organism: Erpetoichthys calabaricus (assembly GCF_900747795.2). Classification (NCBI taxonomy): domain Eukaryota; kingdom Metazoa; phylum Chordata; class Cladistia; order Polypteriformes; family Polypteridae; genus Erpetoichthys; species Erpetoichthys calabaricus. Next base: position 96,463,919 of record NC_041402.2, on the reverse strand, counting down.
GCAAAGTTAACATTTAATGAACTCATTTAACTGTAAGCAAGATTAGAAATTAATAGCACTTTCTCCTATTGCTGTCAACAGAAAACTTAACTTTAGACTTTACTTGTTTGCATGATGTTCTGAAAACCCAGTCCCTAGGGACTGGATGTCATGAAACCTGCTCTACCATTTTATTTCACGTAAACATCTTTATTGTCAAAATAAATTCACTTATGAGCCAAAAGTGATTTCAACAGCCCTTAAGAAACTTAATGAACTTAAAAGGGTTGAGACACAAAAAAGTGGAAGGAAAAGAAATAATCCTATCCATTTTTTGTAAAACCCTTCCTTGGAAAAACAAGAAATAACAGTCATAATAATCTGCGTCGAAAATCTATGCAGATACTAGAAAATTGCACAGCTCCCCAAAAATGTCCAAATCATGACAATTATTTTTGGACCAAAAATATCACAACATGAGATTTGGTACACACCCACCCAACACACTATACGAATTCCCTGGAGGAGCAAATAGCAGTCAGCTAGTCAGAGCTAAGCCAGATTGAAGAAGCATATCTTTGGCACTGTATCAGTGAGCTGCTGCCTGCTTGGCACGCACCGTATGGCACTTCAAACACAGAATGCGATTATCCAAGGGGTAACAGCCATCCTGGTCAGCTTCCACAGATAAAAGGCGAGAACAGTCCTAACCAAAAAAATAAGAAGACAACACTGTGGAATGGCATCATAAAAAAAGAAAAATGAGGAATAGCATAAAGAGAAGAATAAGTATAAGAAGAGACCTACTTCACAGCGATAACACTTGAGATGGAAGTTCCTTTCTAGGGCAACAACACGCACAGTTTCCTCCTTGTCAGATTCAGGCATAATGGGCTCTCCACATGAACAACAACGAGGTGAGAAGCGCCTGTGATAGACAGAACATAGAAAAATCAGACCAATCTTTTGGACTAATGCATCACTCCATGAATTTACTGTAGCTTCGTTCTTCTTTGACCCCATCTGTTATATTTCTTATAATTCCTGAAAAATTTCCCATACAATTTCAGAACAGACATTATTAATAGACCACTTTGGATATGAATGTTAAGCTATTTAGTAATCTACAAAGACTAATAAACCCTACTAAATATATTTCCCATTCTATAAAAATGATTATTTCTACAACTAATTTAAATCTGTTTATTGCATGTCTCACCTGTGATAATCATTCACACAGTATGGCTGATTTTCGTCATCTGTGATGAATGGCGTCCCTTCCAGAGGACAGTGACACTGCACACAAGTGAAGCAAGCTGGGTGATACACACCACCTGTGGCCCGCAGCATACGGTCTGAAATAGCCTTCTTACAAACAGAGCATTTCTCCAAGGTGTTCTGGGAATGCAAGCACAAACAACAGTCAAACAAATTTATGGAGATTCTAAGACCAAATCTGCTGTGACTCAGCCATGGCTGTTAAACACAGGTCATCCACCGAGTCAAGTGAACCATGAAACATACTTGTATGTGCATCATTACAAATGTTGACCCTTTCAATCATTTTAGAATTTTAATACATGACTGATGATTCAGAGCTGATTTCATAGAAGCATGTCACATCGAGCAAACCAGCACATTCATTTCCTGAGTGCTTTTAAAAATTACTGTTAGCATCTAGGAACTTTACATTCCATTATGAGGTATACACTACACTTCAGTCACCAAAATTAGAAAAACGGTGCTTATTTTAAAACCTGAAAATTGTGTACTTCCCAGATGTCCTCTAGACTAACCAAGATAATATGAATATTTTGAAGCATAAGTTTGAAAAATTCACGTTCTGTAAATTATAAAATCTAATGCAATGCATACACCTGTCCTTAATGCTCTGTCTCTTAAGAATGCCATGCTACTTTTTAAAGCCTCAAAATCATACAGGGCGAGTCAAAATTATGTTAACATTTGAATGGTGGAAACAATTTATTCACAAAACATACTTCATATGAGCAAGATGATTTACAGGAATATCTCAACCTGTTCGCCATCATATTCATATTCAACACATGTATCATATGTGGCGCATAAGTTAGTCCACAAAAATTGTATACAAGTATATACATAGCAGTACCATTAGTATTAACATAATTTTGACTCACCCTGTATTATTGGCTGATCTGTTATCAAGTCTGTACAATATCCAAAACTACTTATGGATTTTGCATATATTGGGAGAGTGCTATGACTGGGAGCTTTCCATGATACAGTACTTTTGCTTGTTCTTTGGATGACAGAGTGAGCCTGCATCTTGAGTGGCTGTTACAGCACACACATGGCACAAATAGACGGGTTCAAATCCTGGCTTGGTTACCATCTGTCTGCAGTCTACACAGTCTCCCTTTTGTCTGTGTTTGTTTTTTTCCCCTAGTATTCTATTTGACTGTTTTCAAAGGCAGCTAAAACGCCTATGCAGATAGTAAAGTTCCATGATGTAAAAATGTTATTGTTTCCTTATTATAATGGATACTGGAGATGTGCCTCCTATTAATAAACATGGAAAAATATACCTGCTCCTAAAACACAAGACAATAGGCTCCAAAGCATGGTAAGAAAAAAAAAAAAAAATCACAGTTGAGACTGTAAAAACTATATAAACTAAAATTATTAAAAACACAAACATCAATGAAAAACAAAAGTTCAAGAAAACTAGTTTTACCTATTTATTAATAAAATGAAATTTGTAGGATCAAAGTTTAGTGACCACAAAAAACAAGAAACAAAAATGAAAATCTCCTTAAAATCCATACTTTCTTTTAACTAGTAATCTATGTGCACAGCATGGTTATCCAGAAAACATACAACAAAAAAAATGCTTGTCAGAATTACAAATCACAATTCTAATAAACTGTTTATAGAATGTTTACCAAGTCGATGTAATGCTAACAAGCTTAACACATTTACGCATAAAACAGACAAATTTGGATCTTAAGCTAACAAGCCTATTGTTTACAAAGTATCTGTGCTTTAATAAAGGTCAAAATGAAAAATTCTTAACGTATTAAAGCAGCTTTAATTTCTGCTGAAGTTGCACTCCTTTTTTATTTCATTCCAAAATAGCTAAATAACATATACGTCATATATGATTCTCTCCATGTACAGGATGACTCCTCAACATCTTTTTTATCAACTTATCACTCCATTTTCCTTCATTTAAAAGCCAATTATTTCCATATTCTCTCTCTTCTAAAGTCTGCCTGGCTGCTCTCTGTTAGTTTCTCTGAAGTTTCAGCTGCAAAACTATAAGTGCACATGCTCAACAACATAATATTTTGAGTAACTATAACTAAATTACCATAAACCTTGGGAAAGCAGATACTAAAAAAAATAATTTAAAATCAGCCGGCCAATCGATCAGAGCATCACTACTGTGGAAAATACAGACGAAAGACAAAAGGAATGAAAAATGTAATAAGATATTTCTTACCACATAACAATCTTCACATTGTGGTTGGCCCTCCACCTCATAGAACTGGAAACCCTGCAGCTGTCTTCGACAGGAGATGCAAGTAAAGCACTCCGTATGAAACAGCTTATCCATGGCACGAACAGCAGGCTGCGTGCGAGACAGCGGTTGGGCACACATTCCACAAGAATCTGGGGGTGAAATGTAAAATAGCAGGTAGCGGATTACGTAAGCACCATATTTATCACATGTAATAGTCTCACAAAACCATACATTTTTCTACTCAACATTCATTTTAGGAGTCCAATGTATAGACTACAGTTGTAGCACGGGGCATTACTTACACATATACTGTACTTGTATGAAATTACTAAAAGGATACAAGCTCAAGTTTCAAAATACCTGTGACTGGGCTTTGAATAACAGGGGGATTATCCATGTCTTTCATGAATTTCTGGGTCATTTTCTCCAACTCTTCTACCTCCTTCATGGTGAGAGGTACACCAGAGTCTGAATCCTAAAAAAAAAATTAACAGGTATCAATAGCAGGTTGGGCCATTTGTTGTCTTTTGTTTAAATAATTGTTTAAAACAACATGTACTTTATCTCAGAAAGTACAGATTATTACAATATAAATCCTAGATGGGTAATTTAAAGTAGCATAAAAACTCATACAAAAAATGTAACTTTGAACAAATCAGAAAATGTAGCAATCATTTTGTCATTTGAAAACTAAACCACAGCTAATTAAAATTTTAATTTAGCATAGTTTCCCCATTGCTACCTTTTTTATCCTCTGAGAAATTCTATTTTGACTGTACTGCTGTATTTATAGTAGCATTAATGCATTTGTATTTTTTATTTTGTCTGATACCAAAATATTTCATATAATGCTAACAATCATAAATAACATTACAGGTATATAGAAATAAAGAATAATAAATGAAAAAATGCAACATGCAAACAACATCTTAAGGCTTCAACACATTTTAGTTAAATATGGTGATCGCCATTAAAAACTACACATACAGATATAAGTAAATTCAGAGTATACTTGTAAAGCGTAAGTACACATAAGAGAAAATAAAACAAACTACTTTTGGAAAAAAAAGTTAAAACAGCAGAAGGCTATAATATTGACAACATTTCAAATTTCAGTAATGTAGTAAACCTTAAAAATACAATTGATATACAGTAGTAACCTCCTCTCCCAAAAATGATAGATGTTTGTATTGCTTTATATTAACTTTACAAATGAGCACAACAAACTAATATAGCTTTTAAAGCTGGATGACAATCTAACAGAGTCTAAAGTTAAAGCATATCAAATTAAACTTTCTTAACTTAAATAAATTAATAGTATATTCACCTTTTGGCTTTTGCCTCCAATTGGTCTATTCTGAATAGATGGTGCTAATCCTGTCTCCACCTTTCCTGAATCACCAGCAGTGTTTGGAGGATTAATACGAGTCTGGAAAGTATGTCCTACCGAAGGTAATGATTGGCCTTGAGAAGCATGACTTGTAGCTGGAGAGGAGATTGACGGAGCTTGCTGAGGGTTACCAGAATGAGGAGGAGGAGCCTGTTTAATAACTGGAGGCGTTGTAAAATGAGCCTGGGAACCTGGGCCTGGATGGGATGTTGGAGCTTGCTTCACAACTGGAGGTGTGGTAAAATGAGCCTGAGAACCTGGGCCTGGATGGGATGCAGGAGCTTGCTTCACAACTGGAGGTGTGGTAAAACGAGCCTGGGAACCTGGGCCTGGATGGGATGCAGGAGCTTGCTTCACAACTGGAGGTGTGGTAAAACGAGCCTGACTCTGGCCAATGTTGGACTGTGGGCTCTGATTGATAGGAGGTGTGTTAAACCGTGCTCTGGCCTCACCGGCAGCCTGAGCAGGTGAGAAACGATTCTGGACAGGGCCAACGCCAGCAGGTGGAGTCTCTGTAACACAAGTCTGTGCTGGCTTGGCCTGGCTTTGTCGAGCTTTGATTTCTGCTGCCCACGGTGGTGGGCTTGACTTGTCTAAAGGAATGTTAGCAACAGCAGGCTTTGGTGCAGTTGGTGGTGGGACAGCTGGCTTTGGAGAAAATTTGGGTACAGGCCTTCCAGGCTCTGCTGAAGAATTTCCAATTGTGGAATTCGGAGAAGGAAACTAGAATAAAAAAAATACATATCCATTAAAGAATTTCACATCACAATAATAAAAGTGCAAAGATCTGCCGGTTAAAATATACATTTTATGAACCGACAAACTGCTTCAAGAACTATCTATACACATGTATCTTGCAAAGTCATTTTTAGTTTAAATTAAAACAGTAAGCTATAAGAGCTGTCAATATCTATTTATACATTTATCTTGCTTAAGGAAAAAAAAATCAAATGTTACCTTTAATGTTTTTATTTGACAGCATCTAGAAGGTATGTTATGATAATCTACTAATTTTATGGACATTGATCCACTTGTGTTCTTTTACTTTTTATATTAAATTCCAAAACAGTATAAATTTATGAGTTACCAAGTACAATAGCATTGCTATTTAAGTGAGCAAACAATTAATTACAACCCATCTATCCATCTTTGCAGCCTTGGATAGAAGGCAAAAAATAACCCTGGATGAAGCGTCAGTCCACAACAAGACCCTTGTATAAACATGCTATCCTGGATAACAGTTTATAGTTTATAAATCCTTCATTTGAGAATAAACAATACACTTCTAACCTATTTCCGACCAACCATAATTAAAATATCATTCAATCTGCAAAATGTAAAGATGATTAAAATTTTGTGAATGATTAAACTATAAGCCTATTCAAAATGAATTGATTTTGGGAGCAATGCAATGGTTTTCTTAAAAACCACAAAAGAAAAGTGGCTAATATTAGTAATAAATTAAGCATCACCCAATTCTATATCACAGACATTTGGCATCAAAACAATGACAACCTAAACAACTTTGTGTTTTTGCTTTCAGTAGCCTACCTTGGTTAATGTGGACTGACAAAACTGATTTTTATTTTTTTAAAGCAACTTATTCTTATTGGAGTTACATGGCCGTGACACCAGTCCATCACAGTGAGCATATAGGTAACTGTATGTTAACATTTTCGCTAGCATTTATTTATACTTCTGATGAAGATAAATATTGAAAATGTGATAAACAACTAAATAGTCTGTCTAACAAAAACCAATTGAAATATATATGTCTTTGGAATACCTTTAAAAAGGGAATTCTATGCTGGAAAATAGGACTACTTATGCATATCAATAAAAAAAATTGTTAAAACAAGCTCTGAAAAATGGGAATACCAGTTTGGCAGAGTTCCCTTTAAGTCTCAGGTGGTAGCAAATGCATACAGCAGAAGAACAGAACAACTGAGAAGTTCCAAATCTAATTATCAGTTTTACATTTCTCACAAAGCTGTCATCATAGTTTGAAAAAAAGGACACATAAACCAAATGCCCTATTTGTGAAAGTACAAAAAAAAAAAAAAAAAAAGATGTTAACCCCATGGCTCCTATTATAGTCATTTTAATGAATCGCCTGTCTTCTGTACAGTTGTTTATTTCACATCCTGAAAATTCTTTGTACCATGCAGCATAATGTAAAACAGTCCCAGATGAGCCATTGGGTTCACATTCAAAGGCTCCTTGTGGTGACAATTAGCATTAGTTGCACAAAACAAAAGCACCTTGTGATTCACATGAGCACAATCAGTATTATTCAATCTGTTCAACAATTGGTGCAGTATTAAAGGTTGACTCCAGTAACTAATGATAAAATATTAAAGATATATAAAAAAAAAAAAAACACAGCATACAGGTAGTCCCCAGGTTACAGACACCCAACCTACGACTTACGAACGAGGCCGCAGCTGTGACGCATGCGCCTCATTAACTGCCGCTCCGGCATCTTTGGCCGGAGGATGCTGCAAGTAGTGGCTGGAAGGGTGCGATTTCACTGCTCGTGCAGTGTAGTGTCCCTGGGGCGGCTCCCGGCGGCAAGTGAGCGGTAAGCTGTGGTCCATAGCTACTGGGGCCACAGCTATCGCTCATGTGCAGGACTGATCCTTAATGGGGTGGTTCGATGTCCGCCCACTACACTGCCGCAGCTACTGCTCCTGACTGGACGCAGGCTGGATGGAGCAGTGTAGGGTGTTTCACTGCCCACCCATTACACACGGCTCCCCCCGAATCGCAAGTGGTGACCCGATTGTGGCTGAACAGGGCGGCAGGGGGTAGCATTGTAGTGTGCTTCGGGTGGCTGCCTGTTGAATGGGGGCGGTAGTGGGTGATTCACTACATACCTTTGGCCACACGGTGTTCGTTCTCGGTGGGCGGACGCATGCTGCAGGCTGCATACTATAGTGGAGGTGACTGTGTGGTGGGTGGGTGGTGAACCTCCCCTCGCTACTCCCATTCATTCTCAATAGCAAGCCTGCTTGTACTGTTACGTACATAGCAGGAAGTTGTCTCTTGTCAGTACACCAGACGTGCTGACGAGGGATGCCTGCCTGCTGTGATAGCTGTACAGAAGAGCTCATCTTAACCTTTTGTCTTCACCCTTCAAGAACGTCTCTGAAACACAAATCTGATGCAAGTGCTGGTGATACAGTAAAGAAGAGAAAAACCGTCACCATTGAAAATAAAGTAGAAATAATAAAAAGGTCACAGAGAGGTGAAACTCCATCATTCATTGGCAGAGCACTTGGTTACAGTCGGTCAACAACAGCGTTTATTAAAATAATGTACCTGTTCCGACTTACATACAAATTCAACTTAAGTACAAAACTACAGTCCCTATCTTGTACGTAACCCGGGGACTGCCTGTACTGCCACTCACCATTTCATGCCTGTAATGCCTGAGAGAAAAATGTATGATTTCACCTTACAGTCTCTAGTAGAGACCTTAAAGCAGCTTACTCAAAAGTGTGCTTTTTGAGGGGTAGGGGCACTCACTGTATTTAGACATGGTGTATCTCTCATATAATTAATTATTTCATGCTTTTATGAAAAAACGTTTCAGCTTTCAGCTTTGTTTAAGGAAACCATATCTGGCTGTGTTACTATCTTTAATATATCATTTTTTTTTCTATATGTGGCTATAGGGTCAATCAAAATGAATACAAGGGTTCCTGCCCCTTATCACAAGCCTATAGCTCCAAATGAGGAAAAATAGCAATTATATTTGTAAAATATCGCAAACAACTTTTTTCAGATGACTAAATCCACAAGACATGTATGTGTTTATTTTTGGCACTGAAATCCTTTTTAGTTCTCACATTTCTATAAAGTTTAAAACTTGATTTTACTAGGATAAAAATATTTTTAAAAGTATGTGTTTTTGTTCAATATGTAAAACAAACATTTAAAAGTACAATCAATATCCAATTTTTCTAAAATAGGGTAAAGGTATAAATTCATACTCAACTCTTAATATGTAGGATCATAAAAAATGGTCGATTCATAATGCTGCAACAAGTATCAAAACTAGAATAAAAAAAAAGAACTGATGTGTAACAAACTCTTAAGCCTCTACTTTGGCTTTATGGAGTCCATTTGAAAATCCTCATCTTTGCCAAAGAATGTAAGATGAGGTTTACTTTTCTTTTACATTGTGATTAAAATCCACTATCATTTAACTACATTAAACTTCTGTTAAAAGCTACTAATGAGACGGGTTATATTACTTTTTAAAAACTGTACCAAAGTGTTGCAATTGGCCGTTTTTTCCTTTCTACTATCTTCTACATATGCTGCAGTGTTTGTCATTGCTGCTAGTTTAATCAGGTTATTTCATAACACCTTGGAATGGCATTAGAGGTACAGTAATCCCTCCTCCATCGCGGGGGTTGCGTTCCAGAGCCACCCGCGAAATAAGAAAATCCGCGAAGTAGAAACCATATGTTTATATGGTTATTTTTATATTGTCATGCTTGGGTCACAGATTTGCGCAGAAACACAGGAGGTTGTAGAGAGACAGGAACGTTATTCAAACACTGCAAACAAACATTTGTCTCTTTTTCAAAAGTTTAAACTGTGCTCCATGACAAGACAGAGATGACAGTTCCGTCTCACAATTAAAAGAATGCAAACATATCTTCCTCTTCAAAGGAGTGCCCGTCAGGAGCAGATGTCAGAGAGATAGAGAAGAGCAAACAAATCAATAGGGCTGTTTAGCTTTTAAGTATGCGAAGCACCGCGGCACAAAGCTGTTGAAGGCGGTAGCTCACACCCCCTCCGTCAGGAGCAGAGAGAGAGCGAGACATAAAGATAGAGAGACAGAGAAAAACAAGCAGTCAAAAATCAATACGTGCCCTTCGAGCTTTTAAGTATGCGAAGCACTGTGCAGCATGTCGTTTCAGGAAGCAGCTGCACAAAAGATAGCAACGTGAAGATAATCTTTCAGCATTTTTAGACTAGCGTCCATATCGTCTAGGTGTGTGAACAGCCCCCCTGCTCAATCCCCCTATGTCAGGATCACAGAAAGTCAGCGCAAGAGAGAGAGAAAAGTATGCTGGGTAGCTTCTCAGCCATCTGCTAATAGCGTCCCTTGTATGAAATCAACTGGGCAAACCAACTGAGGAAGCATGTACCAGAAATTAAAAGACCCATTGTCCGCAGAAATCCGCGAACCAGCAAAAAATCCGCGATATATATTTAAATATGCTTACATATAAAATCCGCGATGGAGTGAAGCCGCGAAAGGCGAAGCGCGATATAGCGAGGGATCACTGTAATAGTAAGCATTACAATAAAAAACAACACCTTATTCCAATTTAAAAAAAATCATGGTCATCATCCATTTACTGATATACAGTTATCCCTTATGATTTATGGGGGTTAGAGGTGCAGGACCCCTGCAAATATATTTTGGACCCATGATTACTGTATATTTTAAGTTTATTTCACTAAAATAAGACACAAAATATTACGAGAAACGCAAGATAGAATGATCACTAGCCAAGAAAATAAAATGTAAGAGGCTGACTGTCGACATAAACATTCATGGAATCCCCCAGACAAAGTGCATAGTTCTGAAGTTCTTTAGTAAACTGCAACTTTTTGCAAATTTGAACTTATAATAAAGTTATGTGCATATTTATAGTAATAAACTACAAGAATGATTAATTAATATAGATACAAAACAAATACAATCAAAAGACTAATCGCAAAAATGATATAAAACACAGTCCAGTTTCACAGATGCAGGTAATGGTGTTGTATTTGTGTAGTGAAATCCCCTATGAACACCATCCGTAAAGTTTTGTCCTGCTGTGATGCTGATGTAAGTGAAGATTTGTAGAAGTTGGGAGAAGTTCCAACTTGTATACGTCCAAAATGAAACATTTTCCAACCCAGACAAAATCCCAACAACAAGTGGGCACTGGACAAAAACAAAAATCCAGAGAAATCTGTAAACCAATGGGTATATTTGCAATCCAATCATGCACTGAAAAGTTGAAACAAAAAGACAACACTGATTGCGATCATGTTAGTTTCTTATGGCTCACTTTTAGAGCTGCCCAATGATGCAGTACTCCCAGGGTTGCCTAGATTTGCAGTCCATTTAAGTAGAGCCGACACAGCATTGTCTGTGATTACCCTCAATTGATTACAAAGCTCACAAAATAATTTCAATTTTAATTAGGACAAACTCACAATTTGACAGATCCATGAATCATAAACCTGTGAACTACAAGGACCAACCTATAGTCTCTACTTAAAGTTTCTTCCAGTATTCAACAAGTTGGAAGTTTTCACATTTTATTATTACAGAACATTTAAACACAGTGGATTTAACTGGCTTTTTTGACCGTAATGAGCAGAAAGTAACTCTGTGTCCAAGTGAAAACAGATCTCTGCAAAGTGGCCTAAATAAAATTATAAAATACAAAATAACGTATTACATAAATATTCACCCTCTTTAATATTAAACATCCAAATCATCACTGGGGCAGCCAGAGGGTTTCGATTGATTGTAGTATAAATGCACATCACTTCATTTTTCAAGGCAAAATTAACCAGTACTAATGGGAAGGAAATGAGCTAGAGTCAGTGTTTTCAAATCAAAACCAAGCTTTATAGGTTGTTTTCACAATAAGTATTTACTACCAGTTGCTCAACTCCTAAAATAAGAGAGAATGTTTATCTTCTTTAGTGAATGATACAACCTTTCTAACTACGTTGCTCACATGCAAGCCACATCTTGTAATAGAACTATTTATAAAATGTCCAAAAAAAGTACGACTAGTATAAACTGTGACCTACTTCAGTACCCTACATCTCTTACTTGCTTACATGAGCTGCAGTGCAGAATCACTGCAAGATTACAGTATTTATCAATCTGTCATTCCATCCATCCATCTGTCTTAAGAAACAAGTATTCAGGTACATGGCCCAGTAGAGCTGGAGCTTATTCCAACCACACTGGTCACACAGCAGGGTCAATCCATAAATAGTTCACCTGTTCATTATGGGGCACACACAATAAGCAGCTCTGGTTTAACCCCTTATGCACTAAGAGATTTTTGGCATTTTTGCGCCTAAATTACATGCCCAAAATAAACAGCTATTACTTTGCTTATGTAATAAAGGAGCTGGCTGAACAGTGAGTACAACACTCCAAAATTTTAAAAGAAAAACCTTTGTTTACATCAATACCAATTAAATATAACGCCAAAAAAAAAGTAAATTTTCTATCAGCCCACCACAGTCTCTTATTGTGAGTGCAGTGGGTTTGTTTGCCAATTAGAGTGAAGCAAACGTGATTATAAACAGGATAATAATATTGCACTCCGCAGTCTATCAGTGGAAGTGGGAATTATACCGTGAACAAGACACTAGCTCAAATGTTATTTTTTTTTCCCCCTCATGTAATCATGACACCTCAACATTAGTGACATGATACAGTGACACTTGATTGAGGTGAGGACATTTCATCCCCAAATGAAACTGTGAGTGGCAGACTGGTGAGATTCAATGACAAAATATCGAAAAGCAGTCCCCAATGAAAGCTGGCATTGTGTGATTCAGTGACATTTGGTATGGGGGATTGGGTCTCCACATCAAACTGTGAGCAGCAGCTTGGCAAAGCAAGACACAAACACATTCAATTGAAGAGTGATCCACCCATGAAAATCCGCAAGGCCAGTGACTTTCGATCAAAAGGCTCCTTGCATGAAACTTTGAGAAAGTATGCAAAGAACTTGAAACTGGAAGGGCACTGCTCAGAAAACTACCACTGGGAGAAAATGCAGCAGACAGCATCTGGATATGGTAACTGACCCATGACGCTTGAACAGTAAAAGTGCACGTCAAAATGCTTTAAAAGTTATACTAAGCAGCACTTACAATTTAAGCACAGCATCAAATCAAGTCCATCAGTAAATGCATCATTCTAAACTGTGACTGAGGTTCTTTATACTGTATTACCATATCAATATGAACTTTTCTTGGCCTTCCTCAACCATAGGTTTTCTTTTTGTTGAAGAAGAAATTTCCCTAGTACAAAACTCAAGACTGACTGCACATCAGCCTAACAATCCCAATGCAGTTTCAAAGAACTTTGTGTGCACCAGGCGTAAAGATTACCTGTTGCATAAACAATATATTTTCTGACTTTTATGAATGGCTGTGACATATAGTACAAGTGAACAATCATAAACAACTATTCAATATTGAAAAGGTTTGAAACTCAGTTGTCAAATGGTAAGTCTTTCAGTGTATATGGTGTATGACATAGGTAGGAACTTTGATAAAAGTAGATTCATTCAGCTGTGCTCCGCTGCTCACCTCTGCATTTATATGTCACATATTTTACTAATGAAAGAGAGCAGACAACATGGAAACGTATGATTTACTTGAAAGAAGATACCCTTGGGTATGTAAAAAACTCAGCTATTGCTTTTGATCAAGTTGTGGGTTTAATGCAACAAACACAAACAAACTGTGAAATATGGCAGTGTTCTGTCGGCGTGATGCGCTGTGACATGTGCAAATCACATATGTTACTAATAAAAAAAAGACAACATGGAAGCTTCTGATTTATTTCAAAGAAGACATCCTTGGGTATGTAAAAATGTCATTACTGCTTTACATTGAGTTGTGGGATTAGTGTGACACACACAACTTCAAAATATGGTGGTGTTCCGCCGGCAGGGCACCTCGTGGCAACACTTTGGCTTGTGATTTTCAAATACTTTAATTTGAAAGTGACTGCATAGACCATCCGACTTAATAATTCAGCTAATCATTGATAATTTCATTTAACATAATGAAAGTATAATACAATGTTTTGAGATATAATAATGTCTCTGTAGAAGAAATGCATTGACAGCACAATTTCATGCAAGAACCAGCTATGATTAAGGTGACAGTTCAATGTAGGACTTGCCAGCTGCAGACAAATGGGAAAATTTGTTGGCTTCCTTACAGTTCATTGAAAAAGTGCAGTATGACTCCTGAAACATGATTAACTGAAAAACAACTGTCTCATACCTGCATGCCTTTGATATGTCATTAAGGAAAGCCAATCAAGTGTGAAAAGAGATAAAATATTGCTTATTCTATAAAGATATTTCAAAATGGCCTGGACGCATTTGTTTGTACCCCTAGAAAAGATCATAAATAATTGGATTACAGTGATTTTTCAAACTAGCTGTTCTTTAATTAGTATTACACATGTCTCCAATTGTGCAGTCAGTCATCCAGCCTATTTAAATGTGTTTAGTGTGTTCTACATTTCACCTTATACAATTTCTTGTATTAGGTATTTGTTAGTTTTCGCATACACCTTGGGGTCAGAGTGCAGAGTCAGCCATTGTACAGTGTCCCTGTAGCAATTGCAGGTTAAGGGGCTTGCTCAAGGGCTGAGCAGATTTGGACCTCTGTTGGCAGTAACAGCGATTCGAACCATCAACCCTATGGATACCAGTGAAGATCCTTAACCTCAGAGCTACCACTTCTGCCTAAATGGAGAAAAGTACTCACTCAGATTTTTGACATCATTGCATGTACCGCGTTGAACATGGACCAGAGAAAGCAAAGGAGAGAGTTGTTTGAGGAAATAAGAAAGAAAATTATAGACAAGCATGTTAAAGGCAAAGGCTATAAGATTATTTCTAAGCAGCTGATGTTCCCGTGACAACAGTTGCAACTATTAATAAGACGTTTAAGGTCCATGGCACTGTAGCCACCTTCCTTAGAAATGACCACAAGATAAAAATCGATCCCAGAATGGGCAGAAAGACAGTGAGAATGGTAGATAAAAAGCCAAGGACATGTCTAAAAAGATATAAAATGAAATCCAAGGTCAAAGTCCATCAGTGTCTGATCATCTGTCACTTTTTGAGTGACAGTGGGCTCAATGAAAGAAGACCCAGGAGGATTCCACTGTTGAAAGAAAAAAATAAAAAGAACTGAATTTGCTAAAATGCATATTGGCAAGCCACAATGTTTGTCCTTTGGACAAATGCAACAAAACTATAGCTTTTAGGCAACTCACATCAGCTCTATGTCCACAGATGAAAAAAATGAAAGTTTCAAAGATAAGAATACCATACCTACTGTGAAACATGGAGGGGGCTTGGTTATGTTTTGGGGCTGTTTTGCTGAATCTGGCCACGGGTGCCTTGAACTTGTGCAGGGAACAATGAAATCTTAAGATTATGGAGCAAAACACACTACCCAGTGTCAGAAAACTCTGTCTCAGTCACAGGTCATGGTACCTCCAACAGGATAATGACCCAAAACACACAGCTAAAAGCACCCAAGAATGTCTAAGAAAAAAACATTGGACCATTCTGAAGTGGCCTTCTATGAGCCCTGATTTGAATCCTATCGATCATCTATGGAAAGAACTGAAATATGCAGTCTAGAGAAAGCATCCTTCAAACCTGACACAGCTGGAGCAGTTTGCTCAGGAAAAGTGGGACAAACTACCTGTTGATAAGTGCGTAAGTCTCAGTAACAGCTACAGGAATAATTTGTTTGCAGTGATTGCCTCTAAAGGTTGTTAAACAATATATTAGGATAAAAGTCCTTTCATTTTTGTCCATGCCACTTTAACTTGTGTTACTATTTAAAATATCCTGTTCAATCAAACTCTAAAGCATAGTCTGATTTTTGTTAAATATGAAATAAATATAACCTACAGGCAATTGTGAGTTATTTTTCCATGGAGAGGTACCGAAAAAAACTTGTCATCACTCAAGCAACTGGAAAGATGTTAGAAATAATTGCAGCTAACTAAGAAAAATCAGAATAACAAAACTGTGCAAAATGTTATTTACAGTAACACTTTATGTGTAAAGTCTTTGCGATGCTTTCAATTCTGAAAAGTATCGTACAAAAGAAAAATAACTTGTATCTCCTAAATGACTTCACAAGTAAGTCAGAATTAGAAGAGCTACATAATCATAACTACTTTATACTATGTAATTTATGGTTATTCCAAAGTAAAAATTATATTCAAGTCTACTACTGTAACACAGATTCACTTATAACATTGCAAAAAGATACAAGCCACCACCTAATACAATACAGTTGGTAAGCAGTACTGATCTGTGGCCCATACAGTTTAATAAAACCTGAAGTTACTTTTTGTTATTTTTTACGCATAATATTTTTTGCCTAGTAATAATATTTGCAATTTATCATAACATTTTTAATACAGATGCATTCCAGATTACAGTTTTCCCACAGTATTTCTTCAAACATAAAATGGGTTTCCAAATTTACTTCATTACAGGTTCCATATCCTATAAACTTTGACATTTTGGTCTTGGCTTCAGAGCACTTCGAGCTGTATTTTCTCGAGTAGACTTTTATTGATGTTTTAAATGATAGGAGTTACTCCTTATCTGCCAGATCTGCTTATCTATTAGGTCATTCCTTTTTGCTAACATTTTCTATACACGCTGTATGTAGGTGAATACTTTAAACATACAAGCCACGTAACTAATACAGTTCATATGTTTTTCCTTTGTCTTATTTAAATATGATATAGTATTACACTGCAACAACTTAGTATAATACAAAATTATTAAGGGGCACAAGGCTTGGTAGTAATTCAATTTTAAGAATTATCATAGTTAATAACTGATTGGGAATTTACTGTAAAGTTATCCCTGGTTAAGGCTGTCTTTGCACAAGGTCTTGTCTTGTTTGTGTTTTAATTTTAAATTTTAATTCTATTTTTAATTTATTATTTGCACGTCATATTGTTACACTGTGGACCCTGAGCTTCGCAATTTCATCTATCTGTATACTTGTATATGGCTGAGATGACAATAAAGTTCACTTTGACTTTTGAGATGGAAGGGCTTTCCTGCCAGTAATGGCACAAAGTAGTAATGCTATTATTTGAGCAGCATATGGAAAAAAATAATGGATTTAAATATTGTGGAGTTTACATGTAGAAAACTCAGACAACAGTCTTTTGAGTAATTAGATCACCTACAAGGCTACAAAGGACAAAACTGCATTACACATACTTAGTATTTCATCAGTGTTAAATAGTTTTGCTGTTTCTTCCCATTTGAATAAAACTTGAATATTCTAAATTTCAAATCATACATAATCCCAAATTAAGAAATTTAGAAAAGAAAAGGTGATATACAGTAAGTATATCACTGGAAAATATTAAGCACTATTAGTTATAGGTATAGTATTTGCTTTTGTGTAATTTCTAGACAAATTACACCACAATACACATATACAGTATAGTGCAAAATTAACCAGGTACATTTTCACAGCAGCCAGCATGGTTCTGTGTGCCTTTTAGCTATCATTATTGAGCATGTACATGGGCCTATTAGGCATCATTTCCTTCTTAGCTTCATTTATAAAAATGTGTCTCAGGAACAAATACGTGAGATTTAAATCATTTGACCTTTTTTGGTAAACAGACCCAAACGATTCTGCTCATCTACAAGGCTCACAATGCCACTCACTAAAATTAAAAGCTATTAAAACATGAACCATATGCACATTAAATACTGTACATTTTTATATACAGTGCAATTCACAGGAGTATAAAAAATATAAACCCATATTGTCAGTTGTCATTACCATTGTTTCTTTAGTACTTTAAAAACAAACAAGGCAAGAAATAAATGACATTCATGTTCAAGCAATTGGTGTAGGAGAAACGTACAGATTAATGAAAATATAAAGAGGTAATGTGGATGGCAAAAAGAAAACCAATTCCAAATCAAAGTACTTGAACATTATACTTGAACATTATCATAGTTGAACATTATTGCACCTGCATACATCAGTGGGCTCCTGGTCTGCAAAGTTGAGAGGGTTATCCGTAATGTACTTCTGTATTTTTGGATGAAAACTTTTATGTTGCACAGATTAACTCCAAATTACAGTGAAGCTATAATTATAAACCTCCAAGTTGTTTTTTTCATTTAATTTGTTTGAAATGGACAATTAATGTTGACTGTCTCCTGACAAATGCCAGCAACTACTCCTAGGCACTCTTAAACAAAATTCTTATCTGGATGATCCTAGACAAAATTATCCTTCCAAGGCATTGATAATAAAATTAATATCGACCTTCATATCAGTTTTCACAGCTCCATGGTTCCCTTCCCTAAATATGAACTTTCACATAGTGATTATGGTGACTTGGCTCTATATCCTCTATGCTTACCTTTCATAACTTATATCCTGGTGCATTACAAATCAGCTCAGTTATGTCCTTCACACTACAGATATGAATAGTGAATGAGGAGTTTTCTAGGTGCTTTATAAAATAGCTCCTTCTAACCCATATACAGCAATTAAAAACATTTCTTTCTTTCCCCAGGTAACAGAACCTTTCCCGACTGTGCCAGTTCTATAAAATAAAAAAAAAATAAAAATAAAAAAGGTGTCTTTAATGTTTAGAATATTTTTGATTGCAAGTGTATGTATTCAACCTAGGATCGGAGTTCCCAGTTTAGCCTATTATTACTATAGTCACAAAACTCTAAAATATACTGCTCACAAAAATTAAAGGAACATTTTTTAATCAGAGTATAGCATCAAGTCAATGAAACTTCTGGGATATTGACCTGGTCAGTTAAGTAGCAGAGGGGGTTGTTAATTAGTTTCAGCTGTTTTGGTGTTAATGAAATTAAACAGCAGGTGCATTAGAGGGACAACAATGAGATGACCCCCAAAAGAAGAATGGTTTAACAGGTGGAGGCCACTGACATTTTTCCCTCCTCATCTTTTCTGACTGTTTTTTCACTAGTTTTGCATTTGGCTAGTTAGTGTCACTACTGGTAGCATAAGGCGATACCTGGACCATACAGAGGTTGCACAGGTAGTCCAACTTCTCCAGGATGGCACATCAATACGTGCCATTGCCAGAAGGTTTGCTGCGTCTCCCAGCACAGCCTCAAGGGCATGGAGGAGATTCCAGGAGACAGGCAGTTACTCTAGGAGAGCTGGACAGAATCGTAGAAGGTACTTAACCCATCAGCAGGACCGGAATCTGCTCCTTTAGGCAAGGAGGAACAGGATGAGCACTGTCAGAGCCCTACAAAATGACCTCTAGCACGCCACTGGTGTAAATGTCTGACAAAACAATCAGAAACAGACTTCATGAGGGTGGCCTGAGGGCTCAGCGTCCTCTAGTGGGCCCTGTGCTCACTGCCTGATACCATGGAGCTCAACTAGCATTTGCCATAGAATACCAGAATTGGCAGGTCCACCACTGGTGTCCTGTGCTTGTCACAGAGGAGAGCAGGTTCACCCTGAACACATGTGACGGACGTGAAAGGGTCTGGAGAAGCAGTGGAGAATGTTATGCTGCCTGTAACATTGTTCAGCATGATCAGTATGGTGGTGGGTCAGTGATGGTCTGGAAAGGCATATCCATGGAGGGATGCACAGACCTTTACAGACTAGACAATGGCCCTTTGACTGCCATTAGGTATCAGGATGAAATCCTTGGACCCAATGTCAGACCCTATGCTGGTGCAATGGGTCCCGAGTTCCTCCTGGTGCACAACAATGCCCAGCCTCATGTGGCGAGAGTATGTAGGCACTTCCTGGAGGATGATGCCAAATCCAATAGAACACATCTAGGACATTATGTTTCAGTCCATCCGAAGCTGCCAGGTTACACCTCAGACTGTCCAGGAGCTCAGTGATGCCCTGGAACAGACCTGGGAGGAGACCCCCAGGACACCATCCGTCATCTCATTAGGAGCATGCCCCGAAGTTGTCTGGCATGCATACAAGCAACCTGGGGGCCATACAAACTACTGAGTGTGATTTGGAGTTGCTGCAATGAAATTTTGGCAAAATCCACTAGCCTGCCCCATCATTTTTTCACTTTGATTTTTGGGGTGTCTTTGAATTCAACCCTCTGTAGGTTGATAATTTTCATTTCCATCAAACGATGTGCCATCCTTTCATTCCTAACACATTACCTGTCCATATCAGTATAGATATCCAGCATAATTTTATTTTCCCCCATTGAGATCTGATGTGTTTTCAAAGTACTCCTTTAATTTTTTTGAGAAATTTATACAATGCTGAATGAGTCTGTAAATTTTGTTAGTAAAATATTCCAATAAAGTTGCACCTTCTGGAAAAGTTTTTTTTCATCAACTGAAAAGATTGCTGCAGTACATTCTTACTTCAGATGCATGATTACTCTTCTGCAGCTTAAATTTCTGATATTAAAACTTTAGCGCCATCTAAAAGCTCAATACTGGAATGAAGCTAGCAGCACACTGTCATATCAACTTTAAGGTTGAAACCTCATCTAAAACCATAAGCTAACATAAGCAATCAAATAAATCTCACCTTGCCTCGAAAAGGATCAGATTTTTCCATTTCTGATAGCATGCTGGTTAAGGAGTCGAGCTGTTTATCAAAGCTGGTCTGCTTCTGAAATATCTTCTGGGGTTAAAAAAAATAATTGTATGAATATCACAAAGAAATGTATTCAGCTAGGCTTATTTTTTTCTTTATTTAGATAATTTTAATTGGTATAAATTAATGCAAAATCTAATGACATTTTCACAGAAGGGAATGAAGTTTCAGGAACAAAAAAAAGAAAAAAGGCAGGATATCAAATGAAGTAAGCGTATTTAATGATTGCTAATTTTACAAGAAACGTAGCACTTAGCTGCTTCATACAGTCCTTTCTTAATTTATAGTTGCTTCTGTCCTATGTGGACTTATATACAGGTAAAATTCAGTTACAACGAATATCTTTACAATGAAATTTTCATTACAACGAAGTATTTTTATGGTCCCGACAGTTTCCCCATATGACACAAGTCTTTAGAAATCTCGTTACTACGAAGTACATTCAGTAGATACTTTCATTACAACGAAGTGACCTTGAAATGTTTGACTGAATCATCCGCAGAGCAGTTAGTTCTGTGGTTGCAGCTCAGTTGTGCATAACGATCCCCAAATAGAAACATTGTAAAATAAATTTCTTTC
Organism: Erpetoichthys calabaricus; assembly: GCF_900747795.2. Classification (NCBI taxonomy): domain Eukaryota; kingdom Metazoa; phylum Chordata; class Cladistia; order Polypteriformes; family Polypteridae; genus Erpetoichthys; species Erpetoichthys calabaricus. The sequence continues at coordinate 96,443,013 of NC_041402.2, read as the reverse complement.
TTCTTCGAACTTTCCTCGTACTGTTTTTTTGTTTTTTTTTGTTTTTGTTTTTCGGTGGTTTTTAGTGATACCTTTTGCTTATTGCTCGTCAACATTTGAAGAATATCCACTGGAATTTAACTCAATGTCACCCTCCTATAGAAACAGTAAACATGAAAAAACGATAACAGTTCATATTAGGAAAAAAAAAAAAAAATGTTTGTGGCTCTTGATTGCGTCAAAAAGAAAAAAGACGTTGCCTGTAAATTCGGAATTTCTCCATCAACACTGTCAACTTTCTTGGAAGGACCAGCAAAAAAAAAAAAAAAAAAAAAGAAGAAAAATCTTGGGTTGCAAATGTATGCGACCTGCTGCATTTGAAGACGTCGAAAAAGCAGTTTTTATGTGGTTTAGTGATGCTTGTTCAAGAAGCATTCCTATTAATGCGACGCTCATTCAAGAAAATGTAAGGTTTCTTTTTTTTTTTTATATTTTTATTTTATTAATTTTCATTGTAATCATTCCATACAAACAGATCAATTTATAACCCAACAAATTTGAAGACTAATCAAACCCCACCCCTGACAAGGACAGCTTAACTAAAGGAAAATTGCTTAAGGCTTTTTAAGGAAGTCTAAATAAAGATCTCTGAGAATTTTAATTCCAAAACTTTTCCAGGTATTAAAAACTGGATATACTTGCGAAGGTTGAAAGAGGTGGTTCTCTTGCAGAGGTGCCACTGATAAAAGATTTTCCATCTTAAAATGCATTCTAATTTGGTTCCATATTCTGAGTGAGTAAAGCACAATTGGGTTATTAGTATATTTGCGATAACTTTCATTTATTGGAGAGCAGAGCAGGGAATATGAAGAAGTACTACAGGATTTTACTTCTATTGCGGACCAAGCCTGTGTATGTTCATTTATTTGTGTCCAGGTTTTTTATGGCTTGTATGTTTGCTGCCCAGTAATAAAACTGAAAATTAGGTAAAGCCATGCCACCTTCTGCCTGAGGTCTTTGTAGGGTCGCTCTTCGGATACGTGGGTGTTTTGAGTTCCAAATGAATGAGGTTATTGTTGAATCTAACTGTTTAAAAAACGATTTATTGATATATATTGGAATGTTTTGAAATAAAAAGAGAAGTTTAGGAAGGATATTCATCTTAACAATGTTAATTCTTCTGGCTAGAGTGAAATGAAGGGTTGACCATCTATGCAAGTCTTGCTTAATTTTTTCCATACAGACGCCAAAATTTTGTTGATAAAGAGCTTTATGTTTACTTGTGATTTTTACCCCTAGGTATTTAAACTGATCTGCTATGGTAAAAGGTAGGGTGTCCAATCTAATATTATATGCTTGTGAATTCACTGGAAAGAGTATACTTTTATTCAGATTAATTCTAAGACCAGATATCTTTTGAAATTCTGTTAGTGCTGTTAAAACAGCGGGGACAGTGTTTTCTGGGTCTGATATATATAAGACCATATCATCTGCATATAGAGAAATTTTCTGTTCCAGCCTTTCTCTGACAATCCCCTTTATCTGATAAGAATTTCGGCAGTGAACCGCCAGTGGTTCAATAGCGATTGCAAACAACAGTGGTGACAAGGGATCATCCTTGTCTGGTACCACGTTCTAGTTTAAAGTAGTCTGAGCAAATGTTATTAATACAAACTGAAGCTTCTGGATTGGTATACAGTAGTTTGATCCATGCACAAATATTCGGGCCAAACCCAAATTTCTCCAATGCAGTGAAAAGGTAATTCCATTCAATCATATCAAATGCTTTTTCTGCGTCTAATGATAGTAATATCTCTGGGGTGTTTGATTTTGTTGGTGAATATATAACATTAAACAAGCGTCGGAGATTTGAAGATAGGTGTCGGCCTTTAATAAATCCAGTTTGATCTTGTGATATTACCGAGGGCAGCACTTTCTCCATCCTTCTAGCTAGGATTTTTGAGAGTATCTTAACATCATTATTCAGGAGTGAAATTGGTCTGTATGATGCACATTGTAACAAGTCCTTATTTTGTTTAGGAAAGACGGTGATTAATGCTTGTCGAAATGTTTGAGGTAGTATTTGGTTGTCTCTAGCTTCTGTAGATGTTGCCAATAAGAGGGGAGCTAGCTGAGTGGAGAATTTCTTATAAAATGTGAGGTTTCTAAACTCTCTTGGGACCTCTCCCAACTGGACAGCACGCCGAAAAGCGTCCCAAAGTGTGATCACTGCGTTTGTGGAAGACTGTTTATCTGTTGCCGGGGCAACAACAGTATCAACAGCTCTGCTGCGGCTCTTCACTGAAGAAAACAGAAAAGATCTCGATTGGTGAAAACAAGGTACATTGTAAATGCAGGGAACAGTATTACCTGGCCACTAACCTAGTCACAACCCTGCCTGACTGCTGTGTCTGTTTATAGGAGAGTGGTAGATCACGCTACAATAAATAATCATGCTGTTCCCGTTTCAAGCTGAATAAAGCTGGTTTTGCTAAAGTACTGAGACTCAGCCTCATGTTATGGGGTGTAAGACAGACTTATAGCGCGACCCCAATCTTTTAGGATTTGCTTCTGTGGCACCTCACTGCACCGCTGTGAGTCTGCCGTTGCCCTGCCCTGGCAATGGACAAAAAATCTTCCACAGATGCAGCAATCATGCTTCGGGACACACTTCAGTGTGTTGTTCCCGGGGGGGTGGGTCCCAAAAGAGTTCAGAAACCTCACAATATTAAGAACAAGATGATTCGGCTTCTGATTGATAACTTGATGATTGATTGATAACTTTCTGATTGATTAACAAGATGATTCGGCTTCTGATTGATAACTGTGCTGCCCACAACATGTTTCTACATTTACATAATGTTCGCACTTAAGTCCTCCCACCCAATTGCACAGAAGTGCTTAAGCCATTGGATTTGGGCATCATTTGCACCTTGAAAGTGTATTATCACAATGAAATGCTGAGAAAAATTCTCGTCAGCATAACTTGTGGACAGGAGGATATTAAAATTAATACGAAAGAAGCTATTGAAATGATTGCAAATGCCTGGACACAAGTTAAAGAAAGCACTATAGTGATAAATACAGAATCTCATTACTACAAACTTTTCATTACAACAAAATATTTTTTTGGTCCCTGGCAGTTCGTTGTAACGAAATTTTACCTGTATATAATTATACAGTTAGGTCCATAAATATTTGGACAGAGACAACTTGTTTCTAATTTTGGTTCTGTACATTACCACAATGAATTTTAAATGAAACAACTCCGATGCAGTTGAAGTGCAGACTTTCAGCTTTAATTCAGTGGGGTGAACAAAACGATTGCATAAAAATGTGAGGCAACTAAAGCATTTTTTTAACACAATCCCTTCATTTCAGGGGCTCAAAAGTAATTGGACAAATTAAATAACTGGAAATAAAATATTCATTTCTAATACTTGGTTGAAAATCCTTTGCTGGCAATAACAGCCTGATGTCTTGAACTCATGGACGTCACCAGATGCTGGGTTTCCTCCTTTTTAATGCTCTGCCAGGGCTTTACTGCAGCGGCTTTCAGTTGCTGTTTGTTTGTGGGCCTTTCTCTCTAAACTTTACTCTTCAACAAGTGAAATGCATGCTCAATTGGGTTAAGATCAGGTGAATGACTTGGCTATTCAAGAATTTTCCACTTCTTTGCTTTAATAAACTGGGTTGCTTTGGCTGTATGTTTTGGGTCATTGTCCATCTGTATCATGAAACGCCGCCCAATCAATTTGACTGCATTTAGCTGGATTTGAGCAGACAGTATTTTTCTGAACACCTCAGAATTCATTCGGCTGCTTCTGTCCTGTGTCATATCATCAATAAACATTAGTGTCCCAGTGCCACTGGCAGCTATGCATGCCCAAGCCATCACACTGCCTCCACCGTGTTTTACAGATGATGTGGTATGCTTTGAATAATGAGCTGTTCCACGCCTTCTCCATACTTTTTTTCTTGCCATCATTCTGGTAGAGGTTGATCTTGGTTTCATCTGTCCAAAAAATGTTTTTCCAGAACTGTGCTGGCTTTTTTAGATGTTCTTTAGTTCCGGCGCTGCCGAGAGTGGCAGCCTGTTCAGCAGCTCCGTGTATGACTGTATGTGTATGTGTACTTTCCTACTTTTATTTTTCTATTTTTATTTATTGATCACTCCTATCACTTTATTTTATGTGGATTTGTTCCCTGGACATACTTACTTTTACAACATGGGCATGGATTTTTACACGCCGAGACTCGTCTATTCAAGTACTCAACTTCGAGCGCTGAGAATGCCAATGCCGTTGTGGTTCCCTATTTACCCAACGAGGTAAGAAGGCGGTATCGTGGCAGCAGAGCTGTCACTAAGCTAAAAATGAAGCGGCTTGCGAGAAAGTGGCGTTTTAAGCCTTCGGTGCCTTCTGTGATTCTGGGGAATGTGAACTCAATCTCAAATAAGATCGCCGAACTGGCTGCGCTGGTGAAAAATATCAGAACCTACAGAGAATGCAGTTTGTTGTGTTTTTGCGAAACGTGGCTAACTACTACCATCCCAGATGCTAACGTGGAGCTACCCGGGTTTAGCACAGTTAGAGCGGACAGAGATGCAAGTACCTGTGGGAAGCACAAAGGAGGAAGACTCGCTCTCTATGTTAATACACGGTGGTGTAACTCTGGACATGTTAACGTCAAAGTCTCCACTTGCTGCAGGGACATCGAACTGTTGGCCGTAAGTTTGCGTCCCTATTACTTGCCAGAGAGTTTGGACACGTCATTGTTGTCATCATGTACATCCCTCCTCGGGCGGACGTGGAGACAGCGAGTGACATCATCCATTCTGCTGTTGCTAAGTTACAAACGCAGCACCCTGAGGCACTTGTGCTAATCGCTGGAGACTTTAACCATGTGACACTGGACAAAACATTACCTGCCTTATCCCTGTATGTGGACTGTAACACCCGGGGAAATAAGACTATTGATTTACTGTATGCAAACGTTAAAGACGCATACAGCACCACCCCGCTGTTTGCGCTTGGGAAAGCAGATAATAACCTGGTTCTGCTTCAGCCTCACTACAAACCAAAAGTGAGGGTCCTACCTGCAACCACACGATCATTCAGGAAGTGGACTCCGGAGGCTGAGAATGCTCTGAGAGAATGTTTTGGAACTACAGACTGGGATATCCTGCAGGGATCACATAGTTAGAACATTGAGGAAGTTGTTGACTGTACTACTGACTACATCAACTTCTGTATGGACATTGTAGTTCCAGTAAGAACTGTACGCTGCTATGCTAACAACAAGCCATGGATTACAAGTGACATCAAGGGCCTTTTGAACCAGAAGAAAAGGACTTTTAAAGATGGTGATCAGCATGAGCTCAAGTGCGTGCAGAAGGAACTCCGAGTCCAGCTCAGGGCGGCGAAGAAGCAGTACAGTGTAGCAGTGCTACTTTATAAGAACTGCATCTCCCATCAGTCCTTGCAGGGGCTGCTGGAGTCAAAGGTGGTCAAAGGAGGTTTAAAAGAGGGCAGAGGGCAAAAGGAGAAAAAAAAGTTTGTTTTGGTTGGGTGCGGTGTGTGTTGCGTTTATCTGTCGTTGCTGCCTGCTGTTATTGGAACTTTAATTAATCATTGTGTCCTGGACTGTATTCGTTCGTTGGGGTCTGGATCGTCTGTCTACCTGTGCACTGAGAACGGTGTTGGATTCATTGGTTTTCCGGAAGAGTGGAGTGCTCCTGAATCAACCATCTGATTTCATCCTCATCATCAGTAACTACCGGTAGGACTGTATTTTTCCTTCTCCCTTTCAACATACAGATCGCTGGACTTAACTTTGTCACTTTTCATCTTCATCCGGTTTGGTTTATATGGACTTTTGCTGTGTGGTGTTTATGTTTATATGTTAAATGTAATATCGCCGAAGGGGTCAGGGGTGGTATTACTGTTTTCATTAATTATTTTTGGGTCATTATATTTGTAATTGTTTGCCTTTCCCAGTGTGCTTTATTGTCTCTGTTGTGAGTGTGTGTGGGTCGATCCAAGGCTGGGGACGTTCCTGGGATCTCTTCTATTAAAATAAATAAATCACCGTCATCTTTGACGGTGTGAATCTTAGCGGCCCCTGACCGCTACAACAGGAGAAAGCTGGAGCAGAAGTTGCAGAATAACAGCATGAAGGAAGTGTGGGATGGGATGAAGATCATCACTGGCTGCAGCTCGAAGCAGGGTACCACCATCAAGAGAGACGTGAAGAGAGCAAACCAAATGAACAACTTCTTTAACAGGTTTGACCACCCTAACCCACTCTCACTCTCACCTCGGAGTACTGCACCCTCCACACATCCTTCTGCTGATACCAGCATAGGAGAGACATCCCCACCCATAATTACAACAGCGCAAGTGAGCAGAGAGCTGAGGAGACTTCGTGCCAGCAAAGCAGCGGGTCCAGATGGAGTATCGCCACGACTGCTGAAGGTCTGTGCATCGGAGCTGGGGGGTCCTCTACAGCGCATCTTCAACCTGAGCCTGGAACAGGGGAGAGTCCCAAGGCTTTGGAAAACATCTTGCATCACCCCAGTCCCAAAGGTATCACATCCTAGTGAGCTGAATGACTTCTGGCCTGTTGCTCTGACATCACATGTGATGAAGACCATGGAGAGGCTGCTGCTTCACCAGCTGAGGCCACAGGTTCAACACGCCCTCGACCCTCTGCAGTTTGCATATCAGGAGAAGGTGGGAGCGGAGGATGCCATCATCTATATGCTACATCGATCCCTCTCTCACTTGGACAGAGGCAGTGGTGCTGTAAGAATTATGTTTCTAGACTTCTCTAGCGCCTTCAACACAATCCAACCTCTGCTCCTTAGGGACAAGCTGACAGAGATGGGAGTAGATTCATACCTGGTGGCATGGATCGTGAACTATCTTAAAGACAGACCTCAGTATGTGCGTCTTGGGAACTGCACGTCTGACATTGTGGTCAGCAACACAGGAGCGCCACAAGGGACTGTACTTTCTCCGATCCTATTCAGCCTATATACATCGGACTTCTAACACAAATCGGAGTCCTGCCACATGCAAAAGTTTGCTGATGACACTGCTATCGTGGGCTACATCAGGAGTGGGCAGGAGGAGGAGTATAGGGACCTAATCAATGACTTTGTTAAATGGTGTGACTCAAACCACCTAAACCTGAACACCAGCAAAACCAAGGAGCTGGTGGTGGATTTTAGGAGGCCCAGACCCCTCATGGACCCCGTGATCATCAGAGGTGACTGTGTGCAGATGGTGCAGACATATAAATACCTGGGAGTGCAGCTGGATGATAAATTAGACTGGACTGCCAATACTGATGCTCTGTGTAAGAAAGGACAGAGCCGGTTATACTTCCTTAGAAGGCTGGCGTCCTTCAACATCTGCAATAAGATGCTGCAGATGTTCTATCAGACGGTTGTGGCAAGCGCCCTCTTCTACGAAGTGGTGTGCTGGGGAGGCAGCATTAAGAAGAAAGATGCCTCACGCCTGGACAAACTGGTGAGGAAGGCAGGATCTATTGTTGGCATGGAGCTAGACAGTTTGACATCTGTGGCAGAGCGACGGGCGCTCAGCAGGCTCCTATCAATTAAGGAAAATCCACTGCATCCACTAAACAGTGTCATCTCTAGACAGAGGAGCAGCTTCAGCGAAAGACTGCTGTCACTGTCCTGCTCCACTGACAGACTGAGGAGATCGTTCCTCCCCCAAACTATGCGACTCTTCAATTCCACCCTTGGGGGGGGGGGGAGGCGGGGGGGAGCTAAACGTTAACATTATATAAAGTTATTGTCTGTTTTTACCTGCATTATTATCAATGTGTAATTTAATATTTTTTTTTTTTTTTTTGTATCAGAAAGGTGCTGCTGGAGTAAGTGAATTTCCCCTTGGGATGGATGGATGGATGGATGGATGGATGGATGTATCTATCTATCTATCTATCTATCTATCTATCTATCTATCTATCTATCTATCTATCTATCTATCTATCTATCTATCTATCTATCTCAAAGTCCAATCTAGCTTTTCTATTCTTGAGGCTTATGAGTGGCTTGCACCTTGCAGTGAACCCTCTGTATTTACTTTCATGCAGTCTTCTCTTTATGTTAGACTTGGATAACGATACGCTTACCCCCTGGAGAGTGTTGTTCACTTGGTTGGCTGTTGTGAAGGGGTTTGTCTTCACCGTGGAAATGATTCTGCGATCATCCACCACTGTTGTCTTCCGTGGACGTCCTGGTCTTTTTGCGTTCCTGAGTTCACCAGTGCTTCCTTTCTTTCTCAGGATTACCAAACTGTATATTTTGCCACTCGTAATATCGTAGCAATTTCTTGGATGGGTTTTTCCTGTTTTCGCAGCTTAAGGATGGCTTCTTTCACCTGCATGGAGAGCTCCTTTGACCGCATGTTGTCTGTTCACAGCAAAATCTTCCACATGCAAGCACCACACCTCAAATCAACTCCATGCCTTTTATCTGCTTAATTGATAATGACGGACTTGCCCACACCTGCCCATGAAATAGCCTTTGAGTCAATTGCCCAATTACATTTGAGCCCCTGAAATGAAAATTGTGTTAAAAAAATGCTTTAGTTGCCTCACATTTTGTTCACCCCATGGAATTAAATCTGAAAGTCTGCACTTCAACTGCATCTGAGTTGTTTCATTTAAAATTCATTGTAGTAATGTACAGAACCAAAATTAGTTAAAAGTTGTCTCTGTCCAAATATTTATGGACCTGATAGACGGCCAGGAACCCTGCCCCACCGAGATGCCTGGAGGAAGGAAGGACCAGGAGAGCAGCACTTCTCTTCCCTGGGCACCTGGACAGTCCTTGATCCCTGGGGGACAGTGCTTCTGGGACACCAGGAAGAACTGACAGACCAGGGATAGTGCACGCCCGGAGTGCTTTCGGGTGCAAGGGCAGCACTTCCGCCACACTGGGGAGTGCTGCCGGAAGTTCATCATCAGGCACCTGGAGCACATCTGGAGCATTATAAAAGGGGCCGCCAAACTGTAAATAGTTGTGTAAATAGTAGTGTAATAAACGTGTGTGTTGGACATTAGGCACTAGGTGTTTATTTAGTCCTAGGTGGACTAAATGGGTTCAGTAAATGGATATATTAAATATAAGTCATCTATTGGTCAAAGCAACTATCCATTAACATAATAAAATTAATTCAGAATTTAATTTTAAATATTTTCAAAACCTTCATTCAAAAATACAACACCAAACTTACATTACTTGGGTAGGTTATAAAAATTGTTACAATATGATCTGATCTCAAAAACACTTTGAATTTAACACTGGGAACATTTTAATGTATATTTAAGATCTTCCTATGAACCTATTTTTTCTGAGGTAAAATATAATGATATGACCCTACTTTTAGAAGCATCTTAAAATACTGAGAGAACTAAATATTCTTTAATGTGCCATGTTTCAAAAACACAAGTCATCAGTACATGCAGCTCAAGTACACCCACTTACTATATTTGACCCTGCAGAGAAGTTATATAACGGGCCTGCTTCATAACCTTTCTGCCATCTGCAATCAATTATTGAATACTGAATATTTCTGCTTATTATTTTAGAACTGTCTACCTGCTTACTCCTTTAGACAGATAGAACTTTATTACTCCCAAGGGGGGAAACTGGGCTTTTTAAAGCACAACAATTAAAAAGTATATAAACAAACATTGGAATAAACAAGTATACTGTAAACAAGAATTACTGAAAAGAAATAAAACTTCTGATTTGGCTATAGGTACTATAAAGACGTATTGCTTCTCATTAACATGGTTCCAACCCAAGTACTTCAGCAGTGCACCAACTCCACATCCAGTCCCTGAATAGTGACCAGGTGGTCTTCCAAAAGTCAATAACTAGCTCCTTGCTTTTGCTGATGTCAAACTGGAGACAATGCTCCTTCCATCAAGAAATAAAGTTGGTCACCTGACTACTACACTTTGTCTCATCCTCCTTATCAATACAGCCTCATTAGTTCACAAGAGGATTCATATAGTCCAGGCCCAGGCTCTCAGCAGTCTTCATGCTGTGGAATGTAAAGGCTACTGATCTGATGTGCCTGCCTTCTTTGGAACTGGAACAACACTGGATATCCATCCATCCATCCATCCTCTTCTGCTTATCCAAGGTCAGGTCAAAGGGGGCAGCAGCTTGAGCAGAGATGCCCAGACTTCCCTCTCCCCGGCCACTTCTTCTAGCTCTTCCAGGAGAATCCCAAGGCGTTCCCAGGCCAGCTGAGAGACATAATCCCTCCAGCGTGTCCTGGGTCTTCCCTGGGGCCTCCTCCCGGTTAGGTGGTGGGTGCTGGCCAAAGGCAGGGACCTTGGCGGTCCGATCCTCAGCTACAGAAGCTGGCAACACTAGATATATTTTTTATATTTTATTTTTGTATTTTATATTTTGTATGTATGTATCCTTTTGGGTTGCCATCAATTAAATTCTCAGTTCCAATTCTTCTGTTGAGTATTTCTAATCTTTTATACCTTCTTAGATATAGTTCCCACCACAAACCACACCTAACATAGCAGAATTCCCCAAATTTTACCTTTGGACTACACATCTTACATTTTCTGACTTCATTCAGTATTAACACCTATAACTATCTGTTCCACTAACATTTTCCACTAGCATACCTTGGGGTTGGATCATTTTGCAGTAAGGATAAAGACTTTTTTAATATAGGATTTAAGTAGGATTAATACATTTAAAGTGGACTTTCTTAACAGGGTAGGATAAAAACAAACAAAAAAATTAGAAATATCATGCTTCATCCTCATGTCACCCCTACTGTAAAGTTTCTGAGATCATGCGCATAACATAGAAGTATTTTTTATCAAAATTTAGACAAGAATCATTATGTATTAACTCAATTTTTTAAAAAAGATTTAATACTGAAATTTGGCAAAGGACAAATTTGCTTAGAAACCTCAAAACAACTGAATGAGAAGAAAACAGACATCCTTTTAAAAAAAAATTATATTTTTCTGCACTCTAGACAGATGCACAGAATTTAAATAAATTAACTTAAAAGGTAATTGTGCTAGGCTTATCTATTGCACCAATAAAATAGTGTTTCTCAAACTTAGCCCTATGTGACCCCTGAGGCTACAGATATGCATTTCAACCAGTCCCTGCTTTGAATGGGATTCCTAGTTGAATTAACAACTTATTATTTCTATATCTGTTATCTAACAGCAGAAATTCAAACATTGTCTTGTTCTAATATTATATGAATTTAATAATTACTGCTTGTTTAAATAAAAAGAAATTAACAAACAAGGTACAATTTTATTTTAAATTGTACTTTCTATAGACAACACCATTCCAAGGCAATTTATATATACATAGCTATACTCTAAATCTCAAATATTTTTTTATCCTGAAAAAGTGACTATGTATAATTTTTCAGACTGGCAACAGGTTAGGTGATTTGTGCAATGTCAGAGTGCATCAGGGAATACTTATAGTCTGACACCTTTACCACTAGACTATAATGCCCATCTGTTGAAGCTGAAGATTTTCTGATTTTTACCCAGTAAAAATCATTGCTAACTAAAAGCACACATATTACAAAAACATAATGCAGCCGCTCCTCTTTAACATTAATAGGTATTTGTAACCTTGGCTGTTCTTTGTTAAAGGTCATTATTTGGATATAATCAAAAAACATAAAATGCATTAAAAAATTAAAACGTGTGTACATTTTGCTAAGCTCATATGCATAGGATGTTAGCTACCTTTTGCAGTTGCTCTTGACTGGATCATGGAGCGGCATAACTCAGCTGTTCAGTAGAGCTGCATAATTGTGCAGCAGGATTCAAAAACAGGGCATCATGCCCTTTGCATAAAATCACCTTTCAGAAAAAATTCAACTAAACTTTGTTAAACTGAAGGCTAAAAAGAAGTTGAGGTGTATTTTTGTGCTAAAATTAAAAACAAAAATTCCAGAAATTGATTTGGATTATTTAGTGAATTCAGTCAGTTTTGTTCCTTTTTATTTGACTAAAAGACAACTGGAAATTTGTGGCTTCTTAAATACATGTAACCGTCATTTCTTGGAAATGTTTATGGTGGGATAACTACTGTTAAACCTTAAAACCTGCACTCTAGACAGATACACATAAATTAAATAAATGCACTTAAAAGGTATTTGTTCTAGGCTTATGTATTACACCATTAAAACAGTATTTCTCACACTTTCGCTCTATGTGAGCCCTGAGGCTGTAGATATACATCTTAACCAGTCCCTGCAAACTAACAAGAAGGGATACTCAAGGACATCGACGTGGGAAGACAATCAGGTGCTGTATTTTTACCTAGCACAATGAATTTGTAAATCATTGTGCACTACGATGCCACCTAAGCTATGAATATGTTAGGTATATTTTAACTAAATACCTAAAATTTCTTCAATTAACTACATTCACACTGTAAGCCTCATCACTGCTCAACTGGAACAGCAGGGTGGCGCAGTGTAGTAGTAAGGAGACCGGGGTTTGTGCCCTAGGTCCTCCATGTGTGGAGTTTGTATGTTCTCTGCTTGGGTTTCCTCCAGGTGTTCTGGTTTCTTCCCACGGTCCAAAGACTTGAAAGTTAGGTGAATTGGGGATGCTAAATTGGCACTACTGTGTATTGTGTATGTGTGTGTTCAGCCTGCGATGGACTTGCATCCTGTCTTGGATTTGTTCCTGCCTTGCACTTTATGCTAGCTGGGGCAGGCTCTGGCACACCTGTAACCCTGGTCTGGATTAAGCAGGTTAGAAATGACAGGACATGACACTGCTCAACTGTCTTAAAGCTGCAGAAAATTACACCCTGAGAGTAATAAGCAGCATAGATGTGTGTGCGTGTGCGTGTGCGTGACTTACTGATTTGCAGCTTGTTTTATATTAGTCTACTGCAAGTTTTCCATGGCAAGTCTGACTTTTTGGGTAAATATGAGTGGAAATCTCTACATGCAGTATGAAACAATTACTAATTTAACATTAAAATAGTTGAAATAACACATTATTTGAAAGACTGAAGATGTTATGTACTCACAATTCTATAAGCTACTGTAAATATCAAAAAGAATAAGTTACGACATTAAAAAATGCATCAAATATAAATATCAAAGTGCTTTTTAAATGGTGGCTGTTTTTCTCCTACCCCTTTTATTCCCCCAATAAAGTCTGAAATCCCCCATTGTGTTAAATTTAAGGGGGAAGCGTTCAAGCCCTGTAACACAAATAATAAAAAGCAACCATGTTTGCATCTATTTCTTTGACTAGACAACACAGAGACTTGAAATCTGAACTTTAGCCATTCGATAGAGACATGATTCTTGATTCTGGCTTGTTATTAACACTATTCGTATCCTACAATTAACATTTATTAATTTATCATGTACACTTGTAAAAGTAGGTAAAAAATACCTTTTATCATCACCTGTTAACAGAGCAACACAACTCTTTAAATTCACAAAGAAATCCAGTGCAATATGCAAATTTTAAGTTACTTAATCAATAATCTTTACCATGTTCGAAAAATATCATAAATAAAAAAAAAATACAAATTTGGCACACACTCTTTTTCAGTACTAATCTGACAGAACACTTAACCGAAAAAAGATATTGAATATATTGTATCTTATGTTTATCAATAGTCAAACAATTAAACTATGAAAGAAAGCTCAAACATAGTACAACTAAAGTAGTGTCAACTTTGCTCAAACATTCTATCAATAACTTTAACACTGAAAATTACATTAAAATGCTTGAGCATCATTCTGTAATTCTTAACTCACCTGAGGATTGTTATTGCTCAAAGGCATAGGAGGTGGGGGTGGTGGTGGTGGCGGTGGAGGCGGTGGTGAAGGGAAAGTTTCCTCAGCTGGGGGAGGGGAAGGAAAAGGCTCTTCAAAAGCAGGAGGAGGAGGTGGAGCAGGGAAGCTTGTAGCTGCATTCATAAAGCTTGGTAGTTCTGGATCCAAACAGGGTGGTGGGGTTGGTAGATCACTGTCCTCCACGGGTGGGGGAGGGGGAGGGAAATCTGATTAGGAGAAAAGGCAACACGTTTCTCAGTTGACAATATCACACAATAGAAGACAACTCTAAAATCAACATACTTAGTCAAAACGAATAGGTTTCATCCCTGCTGTCAGTCAAAATGGCAACTAATTACAAAGTTAATTATACAGAGAACATATAAGCACTGATGAAGATGATAATTTATGAATAGCAGAAAGAAAAATAAATAAAACAATATGAAACTAGTGTGTAAGCATTTCTTACATTACAACCAATATTAAGTGACACTATGTAAGAAAATAATTAAAAATACTATTCAATGTTAGTATAATTTGCATCAGCAGCCACAAAGCTTAATAGTTCATATTTATATTGGCCACTGTTAACATTGGTCTTCTTTCAGCTTGTGCAATGTGCTGCAAGCAAAAAAAGCTGCATTTTAATTGTCTCATCTGAATGTAACGCTGCGCGAAAGTCACATACAACTGTCAATGTTTGACTAATGCTTGTCCTCCAGAGCACTGGCAACTCGTATTCAAGGCATGGTTTGATTGCAAATGCAACAACACGATGCAGATTACAAGTTTTTGTTATACCCATCATACATAAAGCGGGCTGCACAGATTACATTTACTGCCTGTCATGAGTAGCCTTTTGTTCAAACTGTCCTAGGATCATGATGAAAAGGTCAGTTTTCTCTACATTTTGGGTGTGGCATGACTGAACAAAAAGCAAGCCAGCTAAGTTTAACAACATGTTTTTTTGTAATTAGGGTAACAGCGGAGATTATTGCTACTTAACTCTACACAATAGGGAGTAGCTTCCCTTAAACACTGCTCCAAAATTCAGGAAATGTTTAACTTGTTCCATAATAATCCACTGTATTTGTAGTCTGCTATTTCAAATTTCACCCCAAGTTTCTTTCCATATCAGAACATTGTACAATCTATGCTAACTGTTAAAGTTAAGATACTCGTGTGAGTGAGTGTGAATCTCATCATGACATAGTTCCATTATCTGATATGGTTAGAAAAGGTCTTAGGTTCCTGTAGAGGAGAAATGACTAAAAAAATACATGACAAATATATAGACAGAAGGAAACAAGGACATTTCACACGACAATTTTTATCAAGTGCTGCAATTAGCTGCCAAATAATTCTTGCCAACATCACCTGCTGCTTCTAACTTCCAGACAAACAGAGCCATCATCAGCCACTTGCTGTCTCAATTCAAAAAAATCTCATCTCACGCCTTGATTCTGTGCTGCTAAGTGTTTACAAAGCAAGAAGCTCATATAAATGATCCTTCAAGTATGCACAATTACAATTGCACAATTAACACTTGTGACTAAATCTAAGCATCTATTCTTCAACTATGTCATGCTGTGTCAAACATACAGTATACAAAAATTCCAAAAGTACAAACACTTTAAATTTGATTTCATTTAGAAAAAAAACACAGAGATAGAGATTTAAAAAGCAAAACCTGTACCTTGCCAATTATTTCAAATACATTAGGCTAATGAAATCCAACATGTGTATATCTTGGAATAAACCTCTATAAAGTATAAAGCAGCAAAACAGAGATATGTACCCCATAATTTGAATAAACAGTTAACTGTAAGAACATAAAATTATAATTAAGTGAAAATTCCAGGTTACCAATAGTCAGAAATGCTGATTATAGGATGAGAAAAGGAGTTTAGAGAAATACAATTGTGCTGCAATGTGTTGGCTACTGCTAAACATTTTGTAAATCGGGCAACACCAATGATATGAGCAATTTATCTGGGTAAGAATCAGCAAATTAAGTGTCTTTATTCACAGTACAAAAAGAGGGAAAATCAGAATTGTTTAATAATGTCATTTCCAGGTAGCCAAAAATTCATACACATTTTAACTCACAGATAACTGCCATTACAACAAAAGTCACTTTTGATGAAGAACCTTGCTTTTCATATTGAAACAAGGCTTACATATCTTCAGAAGCACTCCTATCCATTTATCTTGGGGGGGGGAGGGGTATTACGTTCTGACCAATGGGGTGCAAACACACTACAGTACATTTATTACAAATTAAAATACTGCCAACATACAGAAGGTGAGAATAATCTATGTGCCCAAGCATCCATAGAACTGGACTAATCACAAGTAGCAAAGTAGTAAGCGGTTATACTACACCATTCAGTCAGAAAATCCAAATCAATTCAGTAATTTACTTGACATTTTCAATTATTTTACTTAACATATGCAGCAATGTTGCCCAGCATGTAGCATTTTGTGATCTCACAGCAACTGGATGCCAATTCAGTTCCTGGCTTGTCATTCCTTCTGTTTGGAAAACTATTTTTTCCTCATACTCCAAAGACACGGTACTGTTGGGTTAATCGAAAAATCAAAAATTGACCCAGTGTTAGTTTACGTATGTATACATGTGTGTCCTATAGCAGAGTAGGATACTTCCAGGGTTAATTTCTACCTAATGCCCTATTCTCACAGAATAGGTTCCAGTTCCCAGTAAACCTAATTAGAGATAAGAGATACAGAATTTGGATGGGTGGATTTTATTTAGCTGTGCACCTATACTATAGCCTAAAACGCAAACAGTGAATGTTTTGAAATGAGGGAAATGTCATCTTCTATCAAGGACTCTAGAAATCTAAGAAAATCAATGTGTTTGAAAATGATATCTTAACAGATTCTTTTGAGTATTACAATTTTAACTGAACTTGATTTCCTTTAAATCTAGACATTATTAGTGAGTAGACTAAAATGCATTCAACTGCTAAAAAACGGTTTAACATTACACCCTAAAAACCAGGTTAAATTTCATCAACTTATTCAAAATCAAAATATTGCCCTTTGCTCGTTATGGTTTTGTGTATTTTTTTATTTTTTTTTATTTCAAACTGAAATTTTCAACTATGGACACTGATAGTACACATTTCGAAGTTTGTTAACATGGACAGTTTAATTCTCTCACTCTTTCTTTACTTTTATTTAACATCTTATGCTGTTTATTTCATGATGCTATTTTCATTTTTTTGTGGGTGTCACTGCTTTGGGGGAGTTATTCCGGTTACTGCTGCAAAATTACCAGAATTGCACTCTAAACATGATGTTATCAACACAATGGTAAAAAGGCAGTAGTTGTGCACTTGCTAGTTGAGCAAATTTGTTGATAAAACATGAATTATTATGGTTCTTTGCTGTTTTTTTCTTTAAAATAAATATTTGACTCTGGCTATGATTTTTGTACTTTGATTTTTACTGTAGGTTTGATGCACAATTTTGTTTCTGACTTAAAGCTTGACTTTTGCTAGGAGTTTTCACTACGAGTTAGCTTAGCATTGTGGGTTAGAATCTTTGATAAAACTCTTCCTGGTTTTTGACCCTCTTTCCTGTTTATTCTTGACTACACTTTCATCTCCTGGTACTTTTGTTTTGTGCCCTTGTTGCCTTGGAGAGAGACATTGAACAAAGACTGGGGAAGCAGGAAAAATTAAATGTGCAATTTTTTTTTTTTGCATTTAAAAAAAAAAAAAAACTACTGTTAAATTATTGACCATACTTACATTTAAGATACATACTTTTGCAACATGGTAATAAAAGTATAACAAAAAATGTGCAAACATAACCTGTTATTGCCATTACGACTGATATTGTAAAATTACACATTTATTCCAAAATATAAACAATTATCATATAAAATTAAAAAATTATAAAAGTAACATGAGGAATGGGAAAGAAGGATAAAGAGGCCTTTACCTACAGTTAAGTCATGCTACATGAACTCCTGTTACTGTAAAAAGGCCCTGGTAGAGGCACAACATTATTCCACCTAGGGGCAAGGAACAAAGTAGCAATAAATTTAAGTGAGTGAAAAATGCTGATGAGTCACCAATATTGTGAAACATATGGGCAATATTTTGGGATGGGAACTGTTAAGAACCCCACAAGATGATACTATCACTATACTTGGGCCACCATATGATAACAGCATAATTGTTTTATGTTTCGCAATATATTAACTGTTGTGATTTGATTCTGCAATATACTGCAATTTAATCCTTTTTATTTTAGTTAGGTTAGCATTGAAATTATATCCCTATAAGAAAAATGTAATTTTATTAAACCAATAATCCATACAACTCTAACAGTTGCAATCAATTTCAGACATTTAGGCATACTCCTAAGTAAGGCAGAGAATATTCAATTCTAGTACACAACACACATATCAGTACATAAATGGACCTTTGCCACTTGGCAAATCCATATGAGTTGTGCATGGTTGTAGCAGAGCTGTCAGCCAAGAAAATTAGAATATTACATATCTAAGATATGTTCTTAATTAATCACATTTTATACTTGTACACATATAAGAAGCAATAACAATCATATTAACAACTGGTTCCCCAATTCTGAAAAAAGCTTTCATAATTAATCACAGGGTGGAAAAGAAATCACCTTGTAGTGATTTGTATCCACTCAAGTTGTTTTGTTCCCCATTGTCATTTTGGAAACTTGAAGAAAAAAAAATCTATTTTGAATTTTGAGGACCCTATTTTTCTTAATTATGTATCTTTATGTAACTGTACTATGTATTTATCTTTTGTATATTATTATTTCATTATTATCTAAATGTGTTTCTCTTTGCATGTAATTACTTCTTTGACATATATTAAAGCACTTTGTGCTACATCGTTTGTATGAAAAAATGCTATAAAAATAAATGTTTGTTGATGTTCTTTTTAGGACGTGACCTTTATTTCTTTTGTTAGAAAATCTTTGTTGCTGCTTAAGCTTATGTCACATTATGCAAATGTTTCAGTAATTTTCACTTACAGCTCTTATTTAAATAATCTTGGCAAGTCAGAAGCAGTCGATGGCATTCTTCTGTGAGCCGACTCTTGAAGCTGTCAACCCTTCATATAGTGCTGGTTCCGTCAGGCAGCACACCATTGGAGACAAAAAATGTTCGACCACGACTGTACTGGAAGAATTGCACTTGGTCACTAAATGTGACATGGGCTACAGTTCTCAGTAATCTGATATGGTGCACTGATGAGATCAGCAAGTGTGTATGGCAAATCTGACCCAAAATACTGCCTCTATATATATATATATATATATATATATATATATATATATATATGTTTGCAGTTTCAGTTGCTTTTCAGTTTTAGCACAGCACCTGGACGAAGGTCTTACGTTTGTTCCATGCTGTACCCTATCACGATTGTCTCCCCTCCCTATAACTCGCTGGCCTGCACTCATACTGCACTTTACGTTCCAGGCCCGGGCATGCTTTCAAAAACATAGAATATTTTTTTCTGTTATTATGTGTAACAGAAACTTGTGGATACCAAAATGTCAATATAAATACAGTCGGAAAAACATATCTATTGTTCACTGCTGTAATGATGCAGATTTTGTACATGTCCTTGGTGAGATATGTTTTGAAACAGTCACCAACACACAGCCTGGTATTGCACTTAAAACAGCAGAAATGTGTTTCTTTGTGCACTTTTGTTATAATGTTTTTTCTGTTGCTTGGGTAGGAGAGGGTAGAATGTCATTGCCCAATCCTCAAGTTGTTATATAAACAGACTACCACGGTGCAAGACTTACTTATTGACTTCCACATTTCCTTGACATAAACAGTTGTTGCATTGTGAATAGTGATTAGGAAGCAGACATCTTTCTTGTCATTCTACTTAATCACAACCCTTTTGCCTTTTTACAACATAGATACTGCACTCCAATGCAGCATTATGCAACTTAAGTCACCAGGCATATCACAGCTGTTTGGACATATGTTGTTGTATAAAATCAGTTTTACCATCTGTGTCAACATCTGATGATCAATTCACATTGTCATCACTATTACTTGACTCAACGATTGGTTCAGTCTTCAACTTGTTCTAAAACTGACTTTATAGTCATTTCTTTAAATGCCATTTTGTTTTGGTTGAAAGCTCCAACCCATTCACGAATATTCATGAGTTACTTTAGAGTGGCAAAACCATATAAATAATTATTTTTTGCATTAACAGGTTATTTAATCCAATAGATGGCAGCAACTATACTGTTCTGAACATTATTTATATATGTAAGAATGTAAAGCTTAAACATCACCCCGAGTCTAACACATGGTTGACCACTAATGACATAGAATTCCAAGCCTGAGTCACAATTAAGGTTAACGCCAAGAAGTTAAGGACAGAAACAAGTTCCATAATGGCCACACTTTATATTCCAAAATTGATTTGTATTCTAGTTAAGCATCTTTAACACTCGCACATTGCAACTGGGGCAATGGTTAGGCGTGTTTTGTGTAAGTGTCAGGTCCAAGCAGTACCTGAAGAACGGTGTAGACGCGTCTTCTTCTAACCTCCTAATGGCATCTCGTAAGAAATGCCTCCCATCAGCAGTGAAAAAGTGAATCGGTCTTCGGGCAGTGAAATTAAATGGTCAGTGAAAGCTAAAGCGATTCTGGTGAATCTGAATGTGATACTTGCGTCACTCGCACATGTGCAATGCGCTGTTCATATTATTATTCATAATTATTATTTGTATCATTATTCTGACTTTGTACTTTTTAGTGTTTTTCACGTTTTACAGTAGAAAGATGAGATTTAATAAAAATGTCATTTTTTTCAAGCCAAAAAATGTAACACTTTTTACATGTTTTCTTTTCTTTTTTGAGAAAAAAATGTATCACAAACTAGGTTAAAAGCAGACACTGTCAAACAAATTTTAAAGATCAGCTTTGCTGGGAAGAAAATGTGTTGCCACTGCAGCCCTCCAGTACTGAATTCAAAGGACCCATGTTTTTTTAAACAGTTATGCTTTGAGAAATTTCCAGCTAATTCACATCTAAGCTATATAAGTTAATTGATCTAATAAGTATTCCTCTTCTGTTAAAAGACGTTGGACAAAAAAGCAACGTATACTATTAAGCTTACTGAAGGGAAGCATGAAGTAGAGGTATGGTGTTTTCGCTTCGAAATAATATAAAACCATCATTTGATAAAAAGAGAAAAATAACTGCAAAAAGCACTTTCAGGATGGGCTTCTTTATTGTATATGCAAAGAAAAATCTTCATTGACAGAAAATCTATTTTTGAGATATAGAACAATGGTTCTAAAAGATGGTAATTTGGGTGCACTGCAGCTGCAGATTTTTATTCCAACCACTTTCACTTTACCTTTTAAAAACTTTACTTCTGATTGTTTGATTTTCAGTGAGAAATGCATTTGTAACAGATTTAGAAAGATGTGCATTGTCATTTTAATTTATCATTTCTGGATTGATATCAGATCAAAAAAAAAAAAACTGGGAAATAATTGTTGAATTAAGGTAGAAGTCCAATTAAAAACAGAAGCTAGCTGCAGCATAAAGGTGTGGGTTGCTAGAACTGAATTTTACAACTACTGATACAGGGGACCACTGCATACATATTTGTCAAAATTATTTAAATTTCGTTGTAGTACAATATCTTACCGTCAACAACAGGTGGTGGTGGTGGTGGTGGTGGTAAAGGTACATCCCCCACTCGTCCAATCACAGCTTTCGAACTACTCTGATGCATGAAAACTGCTGGTGGAGCTGAGCTGCCAGCACTCGAGACTTGTCCAGATTGTGGCTGCTCAACAGGTGACACAGGCACATGGCTGTTAGATACAGTGGGTCCCTTGGGTTTTGGTGCTGCAACAGGAGCAAATTTTTTGGTGGGATGGTAAAAGCTAGGAGTGGAGATATTGATGGTCACAGTAGAAGTCATTCGAGTTGCTGAATTAGGTTCACCATTTGTGCTTGAGCCAGACATTGTAACCTTTCAAAATTGTCTGAGAAAATAAATGAGACATAACATTAATTAGAAACCTGTAACAGTTACATTAACAACAAATGTAAAAGGTTATGCATTTACAAATTGATATTCTGCATGGCAGAAATGGTGCAGGAGAAAGTAATTGAAAACATCTATCCATCTGCTTCTATTGTCCTGGAACAACACAAAGCTATGAAGTGTGCTTCCTCTAACTGACATATATGTAAGTTGAATTGTTTGAGAATTTTTAAAAGGTGTTTATTCTAATAGAGTTTGTGGTTTGAACTACTGCAGTGCAAAATATTAATAATATAAAAAAAACCTGAAGATTACCATTTACAATGTTCAAACTGAACTAACAAAAACGAGCCTTGTGCAACTGCAATCTGGGTTCCAAATGTATGAATTCTTATCTCTATAAACAGTTGTGTTCTATGTACAAAGCAATCTGTGAGACTGTTCACCATGGAAGTGGTAGCATTATACACAAAAAAAATTATACTGAATCTGATTACAGAAAATAAATAAAGCAGAAAAAATAAGTGAATACAATACATACAGAAGCATCCGGTAACACTTAACATTTGTAACATAAAACACAGGTATTTTACCACCAAAATTAAGCAAAAAAAAAAAATCAAAGATTTGATGAGGAAGATACATACTTCAGCAATTTCAAAACAAAAACGAATCTTAAAGCAGCCAAGAACTTCGCTAGAATTAAGGCTAATGCTATTTCATTACCCTTTTAGTAATAAACATCAGGAGATAGGAAGAGTATGAAAAGAATTTATTCAAGGTAAATAAAGTTATCAGAAAGAATAAGAGCAAAAGCCAAACGAGACTCGTTTTCCGCTGAAAGCTGCATGACCCTGAACTGAAGAAAGAGTGGAGATAAAATACCGAGATAGATATGAGGGGAAAAGTACTCCCAGTTAGACATAACAGGCTGTACTTAGCAAACCCAACTTAAATGTGACACGAATGGGCCGAAATTGCTGTTACTTGTTCGACAGTGCCCAGTCAGTGTGATTCATGACTGCGGATGCTAGACTGAACAAGCCACGGCTTGCGACTGCAGACCAGTTTATCACACGGTTCCTTTTCAAGAATGCAGACAAGGCACTGGACACTGACCTCGAGATATGCAATCCATCACCATAGAGAAAAATGCTTGGCAAATGAATGCAGTCTTATTGCCCAGTGTTTAACCTAACGGTGCGTAAAAAAGTGAATATTCGTTATTAACACTGACCATATCGACTATGAGTATTTAAAACACTTATTGACGCTAACCGCAGGGAATCGCAGTAATAAACGTCGATCCGTTTATTTCTGTCTATTAAGCAAATACTATTCAAATGCACATGAATTCGGATAACGTGATCTTTGTAGTCAAATCTTTGGCTAATCAGAGTTTATTAATAACCTGAAGTTGTCTACTTAGTGACTAAAAAGCCAAGTAATGCAAGAACTTGAACTTAGCTCTTATCTGCCACTCTCTTGACTTAAAATAATAGTAAACTGAGCAAAAACCAAACCGGTACCTGCATGTAATTCAAGAAAATATACAAAAAATACAATCTACAATTTTCACTTCACAAAGTCAAAGTTCCCCTCCCCAGCTTGTTTGCTGCACATTGAACAAACTCACCTAAGCGTTTTCACCTTATCTGCCTGTTCGCTCGTTTACCCCAGAATACTCACACCCTCCAAACCTAACGCTCAACCACATCCACAACGAAAACTTCCGGCTAGATTTCCACGTTGCGGCTGCTCCGGTCCACCCGTTTACCCAAATCCCGCCCCTTCCGCGAAGTGCAGCCAACGGAGTCTTGAGTCTCTCCTGCTCAGCACCACCCAGCAATTTTTTTTTTCTTGGATAATCGAACATTTACTCGATGCGATGCGCGTTTTTTGCTTTTAACCTATTTCAGCGGTTTTCTTGTAACCACCACAGGGAAAAAAAATAATTTGTTATTGCGCTCCATTTCCGTGCCGTGTGCTGTATATTTTAGGAATTACGGATGTATGCGCCTGATACTGGTGAAATAGAGTCGTCCCCGAGATTATTTGTTAAAACAGCAAAATTGATGGATGGATGACATTCGCACGGATCTGTCTGTAACCCTTGAGCTACTGGCAATGTGCCGTTAGCGCAAGTTCCTTTGATACAACACTACCATTCATCATCATCATCATCCTCCTCATCACCATTCGTACTTCAGGACACCTTCAACCGAAGTGAACTCGCAGTCCTGTGTCCTTATAAGGTATTATGGGGCGAGAGACGCTTGAATGAGATATCACCTCGATGCCAACAGTTTGGAGGAATGAAATGTATTCATTTTGACAATGAATAACCAGAGGGGTATATTTCTGCCTCGTCAGGTAAATACACAGCAAATGACTGATGAAACACAAAACTCGAGATACAGTATATAATCCCGTTTGTTGCTTTACGACCGACCCGTTCTGTTTGTTAACTTTTACAACTTTTGTCAGTCTGAGAAAAAACAGCGTGCTTTTTTTGGAATCTCTACTAGCAGTATAACAAGGCAAGTAAAAGTTGTCTACCTTTACAGCGATTTACAGAACCGAGCATAAGGGTGTGATTTACGAGTTTGCTGTATGCAAGTTTTAAAGGCGATCAAGCTGAACGTGTACGTTCTGGCGCTTTTAAAAAAAGTTGTTGCCTTATTTTATGAAAAAATATTGTAGGAGGAGTGCAGGTAAATTTCAAAAGAAGCAGAATTCGTTTAACGCATACCTTTCACACGTAGTTAACGATGTTTTTGGTCGTTTCTGCTTTGTTGTCGTTACGTTTTCCTTGATTTCCCTTCCTTCTCAGCTTTAAACTCCTCTTCTGCAGTTAGTAAAATACTTTTGTCGTTGGTCTTAAAAAAAAAACTTTTTCCCTGCCCGATCTTTTGCTTTTGCTTGCTCTCTGCCCTGTATTAGTAACACAATGACGCGAGTCTTTCTAGAGGACGCCCCCTCCTTTCTCCGCTCTTCCCCCTATTTTGTAAGGTAATAGTGAGTGACGCCACACGCATTAAACATGTATCGTCTCGTCCTGTTATTTTGCCAGATGCCGCATTCACTACGAAAAGCAGACCTTTTTTTGTTCAAGTTCAGTCCTTGTCTTTGAACATTTTTTAAACATAAGATTTTGCCCTAAAATAGACAAATAATACCACTATGAAATTATAAAGCGCATTCACCAATTACTTTAATGTTCTTTGTAATACAGTCTACTTAATAAATTAATGTTTTTTTGGGAAATGCTAAAAAAAGTATATACAGTGAGGCAGAGTTTAGCACTGCTAATTAACAGCATCAGAATCCCGGACCTTACCAATTCCACGTTGTCCATCTTGAAGCAAGCACTTTCTAAAGACTTAAGTTTTTTTGTTAATTGGCGCCACACAGTTAATGAATGCGACTTTGTGTGTGAATGTGCCCTGCAATTGAGTAGAACCCCTTCCATTGTTGGAACTTGACTTGTACGCAGTGTGGTCTGAATATAGGTTCCCTGCGACTGTACATTGATATAATGAAACTGGTGGAAAAAAAGGTACAAACTTTTTGAACAAGGAGTGGCAGAGCCCATAAAAAGTTAACGATGTCAACATTTCTTGATGATGTAAGGGTACAAGCACAGTTGTTACTAAGAATGTCTCTTGGGTGCCTCCCCTGGTAAGTGTACTAGGCAGGGTCCACTGGGAGAATCACAGAAGCAAATAGAGATCACGTTGGATGGATTACTGTTTATCTCTTGGCTGGCCTGAAACTCCCACAGGAATTGGCCACTGTGGTAACTTTTCCAACAACATTATATGTATACAAAACAGAAAATAGCCCTTGATACAATAATAACAATACTAATGTACTTTATTAGATGGTCAGTTTCTGGATATGCTATGATTTCTATATGCTTCACTTGAGAGAGGAGCATTTATATTATGCAGAAATGAAAATTCGGCAATCTTGCACTTGTGTGTTTTTCAACATGAACTGGTGTTATATGTCATCAGATATTTGTTATTTGGGGAGTCTGGCAGTAAAGAGTTTCCACTGTTGCTCACTTGATTCTGACTGGGTTGTGGATTGAGTTGTTTTCTTTTTCTGGGCAAGGTTGTTTTCTTGACACCATTTTATTGAATTGTGTCACTATATTACCATGTGCAGTTTTGTTATTGATAGTAATTAGACCAATCCCTGTGATATCATCAGTAAATGTGATGTGATTGTCACAGCAGTTGACTGTACATCAAGTACAGTCAGAGGCAACAGTGAAAGTCTTGAGGACAAAGTCATGGGCAAATAAAACTTTTGAAGATTAGGTTTTCTTATTAGTCTTTATAATTTCATGTCTCACTGTTATGAGATTAGTATCCATCTTTCAAATAGGGTGACACAGGCCCAGATGTTTAGGTTTCAAGTCCAGCTTAGATGGAACACTGTGATAAAAGCCAAGCTGTAATTTTATTCTGTATGAAGCTGCTCCAGGGAAATATTCAGAAGTATAGAGGTGGCATCATCCAATTACCTGTGAGTTCGGTGTCAGGAATAGTGCTCTCTGTGTGACCCATTAGTAACCACTCTGAACAATCCAGAACTACAGATGTAAATCCCAATGTGTAGTAGCCTGGCAGCCACACTCATTTGGTTTTCTTGGAGAACAGAAGTTTGGCGAATTGTTTTAAAATATGCTTTTATAGCAGAAGGGGAAAATGTGTGTGAATACTGGGATTAGATGATCTATGAAAGTTTGGGTATACAAGGCCAAACCCTGTCTAGGCCAGCTGCTTTCAAACTATGAATGACATGCTTAATCATGAGTAATCTCTGATGCACAAATTCTGAAGTCCTTTCTACATAATTTATTTGCCTTTTTAAAAGTAGCTGAATGTTTGGCTCAGTGTCAAGGATGATTTCTGTTATGATCTCCTGGGCTCCACAAAACTCAAAATGAGGCTTCACCAGGATGAATGTGAGCCTTACCCCAAATTGATGAAGCAGATTTGTGACCTGCACAGGCCTAACAGAAAAGTATATGAGGCGACTAAATACAGAAACTCAAGATGGGAGAAAACTCTTTACGTACGTTCCTTTAAATTTAAAGATTTATTTAACAAAAATATCCATTCCCAAGAACAAAAACAAGAGTAACAATGTATGAAAATGGTGTGCCTAAAAGGCAAACCTTAAGCAAACAAAACCAGTATGTAATGCAGAAATGTATTTCTCAAACAAAGTCAAAGTTCTAAGACCAAAGATCAACAAGAAAAATAGTACTTGCAAAATGAAAATCCCAACATTTTGAAGAATTCTCTTATGTTTTGTTCATCCCCTAAATTTAGCTGGGAGCAGTTCCACAGCTGCAGCATCAGTGAGCCCCATCTCTTTGAACTCAGTATATCAAAAGCAAGGACATTAGCTACTATAATTGACATAATACAAAATAATAAACAAGTGTGAACAGCAGGAGGCACTCTCAAGCATCTCCAAGCATTCAGTATAATGTGAATTTGTACAGACTAGTGAAGACCAAATTAACACAAGGCAAGCAAGAAATTAAAAATACACATAGTAACAATAACTAGCCTCACTCTGACTTAACAAAATCATGCTTCTTGAACCCTTGTAATCTTTCCTCACTTCTTACTTTGCCTTTATCCTTACTCTTGTCCTCTTCCACTCCAGTTGAGCCCTTGCTTCTCATAAAAACTTGACAACAAACTCACCCAGTTGGGAGGTCAGAGGTCCTTTTAAAGACAGACCCCAAAAGACCCCTGGAGAAATGGTTATCTAGCAAGGAAGTACTTCCAGGTTGCTCAAAGCATGTGGGAGATATAGTGCTATCTTCTTGAAGGCCCATATCTGTGATCGGGGCACAGTTGAAGACTCCCGCTGCTTCTGAGAGGTTGAAAGAATTGACCACAGTCATGGTGACATCCTTCAGCTGTCTTTACTGTTCTGTCCTGTGACCTCATCAAACCCAACTTTCAACCAACTCCCAGGTGGCTACTTGGCAGCCCATCTGGGCAGTGGCCCAGGCCAATTCTTAGATGGTTCTTCAGCATTCCACCTGGACAATGGCATCCTATCTGAGCAGTGGTCCATACCAACTCCCAGATGAGAGGCAAGCCCCTGCAGTGCACTTCAGCACCCTGCTGTACTTGCTCATTATATCATTTTAAAAGCAGGTGCCAGTACTTCAGAACTTTTATATCTACTACACTATAATATAAAATTCTTTAAGAAACTGACGTTACTCCCTGATTTCCAAATAAACCCATTTACCATTACAAGACATATTTTATACCTTAAATCCAAACACACATCGTCCCGTGGCTGAAATAGTCCTTTAAATTGAGTGTTTGTACACATTTGTTTAATAAATTTTTTGTGGTTTATAATTGGGACATATTTTCTTTTACTTGTAATCTGAAATGTAGAAAGTAGCTAATAGCATTCATTATTTTTGTTTAATTAAGAATCTTTGAATCTGTGGGACTGTAATTTACCAATATGCTTTTAATTTCCTGCCTTGAAAACCAATAGTAAGAGATGTTGATTAGCTTCACCTCCTGCAAGTTTAAAAGAAGAGAGGCTGACAAAGATATGATAATCTTACGCTGTCAAGAAGGTAGTCTTTGGTTTTTAAACAGTTAAATCATTAAAATCATTTAGAACTGTAAATTCAACATTTGATACTGTATACTGTTAATAATATCACAGTAAATCAATTAGATTTGAATCACATTTTATGTTACTAAAAATTCAACAAGATTAAATATTAAAGCCAAATACAAATTATTAGCAAACCCAAAGAACAGATGTAAAAACTAGTTTGATCCTCAAAACAAATTCTGAAAAGTTTTGTAATAATCTCATGTTGTCCAAAAGGGAGAATGCATCATTTAAGAAATAGGTTTGATATTTTTGAATTTAAGGTATTTTTTTAAACAATCACAGTATTCTGTTATTTTCTCTGACACTACATTTGTTAAATCAAGCTGTGCATTGTTATCTAATTAAGAAAATGCCAGATCAGCTTATATGTCAGAGGATTCTCATGCATACTGATGTCTCAAGACTGCATACATATTAAATAAGTTCTTATCCAAAGTGATTTTACAAAAATACTTTATATCATTTGAGAGGAAGAATTCAGAGTGTCCGCATATTCATGTTTTGGGGCAACTGGTTACTGGTAGTAAGTTTCATGGAAGCTAAAGGTGCAGACTTACTTTGTGGCTTTTTCACTTTGTAATCGATAGTTTTATTAGGTACTTTAAGAAAAACCTTTCTAAACAATTATAAAAAAGATATTTATACCAACTGTATTATATGTTCACTAGTTTGAAAGGTGAAATGTTTGAACTCATTTCTGAGGTTTACCTGGGCCACAATAGAGATGAGGATAAGTTGTAATAAAAATGATGGGTGACAGGATTAGAGAGATGAACAGAGGATAATCTATAGTTTGTAGGTCCCAGTCAACTCTACTGGCACACGTGGGAAATATGTAATAATGCAGGAATTAGAACAAATGTATATAGTTTAGGGAGTAGGACAAACATGATCATGTTCAGGGATGAAGCCACTTTGTTTAGTGATACTAATACCTTGTATACTATACCTTGATAAGTTACCAGCCAAGATCAAACATGGAGTTTTGGTGAACATTTCACATTTTGTGAAAACTGTAAGAAGTGACAAAGTATGAAGGACCAAACAGACAGCTCTCATTAGAGTTATATTGGATTAATTACATCATGATTATATGGCTACTTAGTCATTACATTGGAGTCTGACAAGCATGTGATCTTGGTAATTTCACAGTGCACATTCTGGAATACTCTGTTGTACCTTTACATAATTTCTTTGTGTAGAAACATCCGAGTGTTTAGTGATAAAAGGCATAGCTTTAATTTTTGGCATTACTGAAGGTGAGCTTATGGAAAATGTAGGCACAGAATAATTTTATTTATTTTCTGATATATTACACAACAGATTTTATTTTTGATTTTTCTTGATTTCCTTTTATTGAATGTATCCAATCGTCTCCATTGCAATCGCATTAAAACTTCACTCACTCTAGTTGTTGTGAAGAAAGGAGAAGCTAGTTTTCTTCTCTGAAAAGTGATATTGACAAAGATCTGATACAAATCTAAATATTTCCAAATTATTAGTTTTTTTCTCATGAAGAACTCTCTGAAGTGCAGAAGTCATATTTTGTGAAACTGGGAACTTTGCCGCTTTAAATTGAACAAATTTAACAAACATTTGTTTCACTTTGAAATAGTGCCCCAGTGGCTGCATTGATATATGCTTTAAAAAAAAACATTAGATACACTTTCACTTAACAAATCAAGTGTCTAGAGCAAATGGCAGCATGTCACTTTTATAAAACAGTACCCTTAACTTTGAAAAATTCTGAACCTATCCTTTGAGGTAGACAGTAAGTGTGTCACTAACACTGGTTTGTAGTCCAGCAGTGATCATCACAAAAAGATGTCAGTATAAACAGATGACACATAACTCTTCACACTTGAATCAGCTATACCAGCGGAAGCATGCAAGATACCAAAGCAAAACGTAACCAGCATACAGGAAGCAGAAGCTTACAATAGCACTTTTTTTGTTAGATAGTTATATGGTATGGTTATTGTAACTTTTTCACAGATATAGGAAGTAATTTTCTGAAATGACAACCAGTTCCCAATGAAACAAAAGTTGAATCATTGTGCAAAAAACTTTGCACAAACACTCTCCTCAGAGAGGGGTATTAATCAAGTAAACCAGTTTGATTATTTTGTGGTTATTTTTCAGTACTGCGGTGGGTTGGCACCCTGCCCGGGATTGGTTCCTGCCTTGTGCCCTATGCTAGCTGGGATTGGCTCCAGCAGACCCCCGTGACCCTGTGTTTGGATTCAGCGGGTTGGAAAATGGATGGATGGATGGATATTTTGCAGTATTTTCTTAATATGTCATTTGATTAAAGAATAAAGAAATATGTAGGATGAATCCAATATGAAGATTTTGCTATGCAATTATCTTTGTTTCTATCGCAGAATCAGATGTATGCATTTGTGTTTCTACCTTAGGTGGGTTTCAGAAAGTGAGGTGTGACTGAAGAGACAGAAACAGGTAAAGGAACGAGCTAGAACTTAGAAATGTACCATTGTCTAAGAGTTCTTGTGATTAGGAGCCGGCTTTAGAGGAGGGTGTGTTTCTGTGTTTCAGACTACACTGAAATGGTGTTGAGTGAAGTGTAATTGTATGCTTGTCCATGTTGTCACAGCAACATTTGCTCAAATGCCCATTATAAATGAAGCAGACTTTCATACATATTAATACAGGCACTGGAAAAGAGCTCTCTACATCAGCTAAAACACTGGCTTTCTCTGTAATGTCAGGGTGTTGCATGACCACATCATGCTTATAGTTAACTGTGGTATAAAATGACCACAACACTACTCAGCAAAACCAAGAAGCCCATTCTCCTCACCAAGTGACTTTTGCTTTTGTATAACTTAAATACTGCAGATGACACAACAATTTGAGTACTCCTAAAATATGGTTCTTTGTTCTTTGGACATTAGTGTATACCCAAACAGTTAAAATTCATCCATCCATCCATCCATTATCCAACCCGCTATATCCTAACTACAGGGTCACAGGGGTCTGCTGGAGCCAATCCCAGCCAACATAGGGCGCAAGGCAGGAAACAAACCCCGAGCAGGGCGCCAGCCCACCGCAGGGCACACACACACACCCATACACTAGGGACAATTTAGGATTGCCAATGCACCTAACCTGCATGTCTTTGGACTATGGGAGGAAACTGGAGCACTCGGAGGAAACCCACACAGACAAGGGGAGAACATGCAAACTCCATGCAGGGAGGACCCGGGAAGCAAACCCGGGTCTCCTAACTGTGAGGCAGCAGTGCTACCCACTGCGCCACCGTGCCGCCCCACAGTTAAAATTAATATATAATAATGAAACATTCATTTTATAAATGAAAATTTTATGAATATGAACCTGTATTTGACTAAACATTTAAAAATTCATGGATGGATGGATGGGTGGGTGTACTAAGTAATAAGAGGACCAAGGCTTAAGTTACATTACAGTTAGGTCCATAAATATTTGGACAGAGACAACTTTTTTCTAATTTTGGTTCTGTACATTACTACAATGAATTTTAAATGAAACAACTCAGGTGCAGTTGAAGTGCAGACTTTCAGATTTTATTCAGTGGGGTGTACAAAACGATTGCATAAAAACGTGAGGCAACTAAAGCATTTTTTTAACACAATCCCTTCATTTCAGGGGCTCAAAAGTAATTGGACAATTGACTCAAAGGCTATTTCATGGGCAGGTGTGGGCAAGTCCGTCATTATGTCATTATCAATTAAGCAGATAAAAGGCCTGGAGTTGATTTGAGGTGTGGTGCTTGCATGTGGAAGATTTTGCTGTGAACAGACAACAGGTCAAAGGAGCTCTCCATGCAGGTGAAAGAAGCCATCTTTAAGCTACGAAAACAGAAAAAACCCATCCGAGAAATTGGTACAACATTACGAGTGGCAAAATCTGCAGTTTGGTACATCCTGAGAAAGAAAGCAAGCACTGGTGAACTCGGCAACACAAAAAGACCTGGATGTCCATGGAAGACAACAGTGGAATCATTTCCATGGTGAAGAGAAACCCCTTCACAACAGTCAACCAAGTGAACAACACTCTCCAGGGGGTAGGCGTATCAATATCCAAGTCTACCATAAAGAGAAGACTGCATGAAAGTAAATACAGAGGGTGCACTGTAAGGTGCAAGCCACTCATAAGCCTCAAGAATAGAAAGGCTAGATTGGACTTTGCTAAAGAACATCTAAAAAAGCCAGCACAGTTCTGGAAAAACATTCTTTGGACAGATGAAACCAAGATCAACCTCTACCAGAATGATGGCAAGAAAAAAGTATGGAGAAGGCGTGGAACAGCTCATTATCCAAAGCATACCACATCATCTGTAAAACACAGTGGAGGCAGTGTGATGGCTTGGGCGTGCATGGCTGCCAGTGTCAATGGGACACTAGTGTTTATTAATGACGTGACACAGGACAGAAGCAGCCGAATGAATTCTGAGGTGTTCAGAGACATACTGTCTGCTCAAATCCAGCTAAATGCAGTCAAATTGATTGGGCGGCGTTTCATGATACAGATGGACAATGACCCAAAACATACAGCCAAAGCAACCCAGGACTTTATTAAAGCAAAGAAATGGAAAATTATTGAATGGCCAAGTCAGTTACCTGATCTTAACCCAATTGAGCATGCATTTCACTTGTTGAAGACTAAACTTCAGACAGAAAGGCCCACAAACAAACAGCAACTGAAAGCTGCTGCAGTAAAGGCCTGGAAGAGCATTAAAAAGGAGGAAACCCAGCATCTGGTGATGTCCATGAGTTCAAGACTTCAGGCTGTCATTGCCAGCAAAGGGTTTTCAACCAAGTATTAGAAATGAACATTTTATTTCCAGTTATTTAGTTTGTCCAATTACTTTTGAGCCCCTAAATGAAGGGATTGTGTTAAAAAAATGCTTTAGTTGACTCACATTGTTCACCCCACTGAATTAAAGCTGAAAGTCTGCACTTCAACTGCATCTGAGTTGTTTCATTTAAAATTCACTGTAGTAATGTACAGAACCAAAATTAGAAAAAAGTTGTCTCTGTCCAAATATTTATGGACCTAACTGTATATATACCAATATGTCTTTCTTTTTTTATAAGGCAAAAAAGATGCTTTTAGCTTTTCATCCATTTTTTCTAAGTCATAAAACTGGGCTCTTTTTGTAGCTTATAGTAAATTAGGGGAATCTTTAAAATCATTATATAACACAAAGTTATCATCTGTAGGACTTCAATTCATTCCAAACCTTAGATGATTATCTATTACATCACCTAATCCTTGTTAATGTCAAAGGATAGACACAAAAAAAACAAAAAAGCATTTATGTAATTGTTTAAATGGTTAAATATTAGACAGTTTCTGACAGTACTTTCAATGTTGCTTTACTGTAAATTGATATACTGTATATTGTGATGGAACCAGGGCATCAGTGAGCCCCAAACCTCAAACACAAACATACACAAAGTCCCGAGTTAAAATAAACAGGTGTTTATTATACACAATACCTCCAAAAAGTAAGAAGCACAGGTTTTCTCTTCACTCAGTCACCTCTCCTCTCTCCACTGCACTGCTTCCTTCTTCTCAGCTCCGATTCACCTGGATAAAGGAGTATAGTCCCTTTTATTGAGGACCCAGAAGTACTTCCAGTGCCCATTGGATGTACTTCTGGGTCACACGGAAGTCCCATATAATAGGGAGTGCATTTCCTTGCAGCACCCTCTTGTGGCACCCATGGAGCCTAGCAGGGCTGCTCTGCCGGACTACATTTCCCGTTCCCAAATGGCACCAATATGGAGGGCTGCTGACATCTAGCACCTGGGTGGATTAAACAGTTTTTTTATGGCTATCTAAAGACTCAAAGTCCCCTCTCCACCCCAACATCGAGAGAGACAGTACTCCAAGAAGGCACACCCCCCTGGACTTCGATAACTGTAAAACTCCAAGGATTTCCTCAGCGCCATTAGGCAGGTTTTAAGCTGAAAATATTTGCAGGACCAGGCAACCTTGCTCAGACATTGCCTGTGCTGACATTCAAACGGGCTCTGGTGCTGTGCAGTAGTGCTAACGATTGTGCTAACCATTGCACATCCCTGCTGCCAGCAATGAAATATTTTATCTCATTGTTTTTAATTACAGAAAACTAAATGTAAATGTCCATCCACAACATAGTATTTTTGTCTGAGCTGATCATTATCTTTTAAACATCTCCCAGTGGTATCCCATGTGAAAACTCTTATTTCCTAAATCTCCCATTTTACATGAATGCAATGATATTCCTAATTTTTTACAAAAAGCTACATTTCATGGGCAGTTTGAGAACTTTTCCAAGTCCCTGAAGGTTAAATTCAAATTTTCAGAAGAGGTTGTAAAAAAATCAAGACCTCTGTGAGTCAAACCAAGATTTATATGAGCACTGAGCTGCCATTTAATGGAGAGGGATGGAAAAATGAGAAAATAAACATACACACAAGGGTGTTAAAAAAGTGAAAGTAAAGTAGGGCTTCTGATGGTCTATCTCAGTCATGATGATTGAGTCAAACTGACTGCTTTCTTCCAGTGTCGGGTGGATTTTGACTGCTGGTCCCCAGAAGGGGTAGGGTATGTCAGTGGCGAACCAGAAGTGCCATCACTCGTTCTCCAGTTGATGTCCCTCTGAACTGCAGAATGTAAAGGTTGTGTTATCAAGTGCCCCCCCTCTTGTTCCCAGATTCTTATTACTTACCTGACTAGAGCCTTGAAGATGTCTCTTACTTGCACGTGCTTGACACGATGAACAGAGCTAACAGAAGAATGAGGCATGGCCTGTTTCCTAGTGTTATTGGAAAATCAGTGTTAAAGTTTATTTTATTAAGGAACTGAGCACCAAAGGAACAGGCACTCTATTTTTTCTGGTGTTGATTTTAATTTAATTTTCATCCATTTTTCTTCAGATATGTTTTAAACCTAATACAATCAAACAAATTTGTACCATTAAATTAGAGACAATGGTAGGCTACAAAACAGATATAAATCATTAAATGTTTTAATTATTTTCCTCTTTTTCCCCATTTGTTACTATTTACTGCTAAATATTTCAATGTAACATATGGAGTGACCAGCTCATGCATTTCTCTTGACCTATAAATTACTTGGTATGTGCACTGTGTGGCCCCAGTTGTTGTGTTTGCCTCAGGGGGATATAAATGTTTTTTTTTTTTAAGTCATGAAAGAATTCAGGCTGCTGTGCTGCCTGTAGAGATACCTCAATGTGAGGAATGAAACAAAGCAAAGAGGGGGCAGGTAAGTTCTGCATTCTATGTGTGGGTGTGCGAGTGACAATTGACAAGTTATTAAATTAAAGCAAGGGGAAAAAGCTAGATAGGCAGACAGGCTATCCACGGATCTTGTGTGTTCACCAGCTGCAGTAGCCCGGTCCTAAACATCATCATACTGTTACTAAGAAGTAAATTGTGCTTCATTGAAATGGGGAAAATTGAAAGTGTGTACCATTTTCTAAATGTAAATATCTTAATAGACTTATACTTATGGCATTGATGGCATTAATTTAGTTTCATACCAGTTTCACTGAATACATGCTAGAAGCCAGCTGTGGTTTATGCTGTATACCATATACACACATTCATCATCCATCCATCCATCCTCTTCCGCTTATCCGAGGTCGGGTCACGGGGGCAGCAGCTTGAGCAGAGATGCCCAGACTTCCCTCTCGCCGGCCACTTCTTCTAGCTCTTCCGGGAGAATCCCGAGGCGTTCCCAGGCCAGCCAGAAGACATAGTCCCTCCAGCGTGTCCTGGGTCTTCCCCGGGGCCTCCTTCCGGTTGGATGTGCCCGGAATACCTCACCAGGGAGGCGTCCAGGAGGCATACTGATCAGATGCCCGAGCCACCTCATCTGACTCCTCTCGATGCAGAAGAGCAGCGGCTCTACTCTGAGCCCCTCCTGGATGACTGAGCTTCTCATCCTATCTTTAAGGGAAAGCCCAGACACCCTGCGGAGGAAACTCATTTCAGCCGCTTGTATTTGCGATCTTGTTCTTTTGGTCACACCCATAGCTCATGACCATAGGTGAGGGTAGGAACATAGATCGACTGATAAATTGAGAGCTTTGCCTTACGGCTCAGCTCCTTTTTTGCCACGACAGACCGATGCAGAGCCCGCATCACTGCGGACGCCACACCGATTCGCCTGTCAATCTCACGCTCCATTCTTCCCTCACTCATGAACAAGACCCCAAGATACTTGAACTCCTTCACTTGGGGCAGGATCTCGCCTCCCACCCTGAGAGGGTACTCCACCCTTTTCCGGCTGAGGACCATGGTCTCGGATTTGGAGGTGCTGATTCCCATCCCAGCCGCTTCACACTCAGCTGCGAACCAATCCAGAGAAAGCTGAAGATCACAGCCTGATGAAGCAAACAGGACAACATTATCTGCAAAAAGCAGTGACCCAATCCTGAGTTCACCAAACTGGACTCCATCAACACCCTGGCTGCACCTAGAAATTCTGTCCATAAAAGTTATGAACAGAATCGGTGACAAAGGGCAGCCCTGGCGGAGTCCAACTCTTACTGGAAACAGGTTTGACTTACTGCCGGCAATGTGGACCAAGCTCTGGCACCGGTTGTACAGGGACCAAACAGCCCTTATCAGGGGGTCCGGTACCCCATACTTCCGGAGCACCCACCACAGGATTCCCCGAGGGACATGGTCAAACGCCTTTTCCAAGTCCACAAAGCACATGTAGACTGGTTGGGCAAACTCCCATGCACCCACCAGGACTCTACTAAGGGTGTAGAGCTGGTCCACTGTTCCGCGACCAGGACGAAAACCACACTGTTCCTCCTGAATCCGAGGTTCGACTATCCGATGGACCCTCCTCTCCAGAACCCCCGAATAGACTTTTCCAAGGAGGCTGAGGAGTGTGATCCCTCTGTAGTTGGAACACACCCTCCAGTCCCCCTTCTTACAGAGGGGGACCACCACCCCGGTCTGCCAATCCAGAGGCACTGTCTCCAATGTCCATGCGATGTTGCAGAGACATGTCAACCAAGACAGTCCTACAACATCCAGAGCCTTGAGGAACTCAAGTATCTCATCCACCCCCGGGGCCCTGCCACCAAGGAGTTTTTTGACCACCTCGGTGACCTCGGTCCCAGAGATGGGGGAGCCCACCTCCGAGTCCTCAGGCTCTGCTTCCTCATTGGAAGGCATGTTAGTGGGATTGAGGAGGTCTTCAATTACTCCCTCCACCGACCCACAATGTCCCAAGTCGAGGTCAGCAGTGCACCATCCCCACCATATACAGTGTTGACACTGCACTGCTTCCCCCTCCTGAGATGCCGGACGGTGGACCAGAATCTCCTCGAAGCCGTCCGAAAGTCGTTCTCCATTGCCTCCCCAAACTCCTCCCATGCCCAAGTTTTTGCCTCAGCAACCACTAAAGCCGCATTCCACTTGGCCTGCCTGTACCTATTAGCTGCCTCCAGAGTCCCACAGGACAAAAGGGTCCGGTAGGACACCTTCTTCAGCTTGACAGCATCCCTCACCGCCGGTGTCCACCAACCGGTTCGGGGATTGCGGCCACGACAGGCACCGACCACCTTTGGGCCACAGCTCCGGCCAGCCGCCTCAACAATAGAGGCACGGAACATGGCCCATTCGGACTCAAATGTCCCCCACCTCCCTCAGGACGTGGTCGAAGTTCTGCCGGAGGTGGGAGTTGAAGCTACTTCTGACAGGGGACTCTGCCAGACATTCCCAGCAGACCCTCACAACACGTTTGGGCCTACCAGGCCTGACCGGCATCCTCCCCCACCATCGAAGCCAACTCACCACCATGTGGTGATCAGTTGACAGCTCTGCCCCTCTCTTCACCCAAGTGTCCAAGACATGTGGCCGCAAGTCCAACAATACGACCACAAAGTCGATCATCGAACTGAGGCCTAGGGTGTTCTGGTGCCAAGTGCACCTATGCTTGAACATGGTGTTCATTATGGACAATCCGTGATGAGCACAGAATTCCAATAACAAAACACCACTTGGGTTCAGATCAGGGGGGCCATTCCTCCCAATCACGCCCTTACAGGTCTCACTGTCATTGCCCACGTGAGCATTGAAGTCTCCCAGCAGTACGAGGGAGTCCCCAGAAGGTATGCCCTCTAACACCCCCTCCAGGGACTCCAAAAAGGGTGGTACTCCAAACTGCTGTTCGGTGCATACGCACAAACAACAGTTAGGACCCGTCCCCCCCACCCAAAGGCTGAGGGAGGCTACCCTCTCGTCCACCAGGGTAAACCCCAATGTACAGGCTTCAAGTCGGGGGTCAATAAGTATGCCCACACCTGCTCGGTGCCTCTCACCGGGGGCAACTACAGAGTGGTAGAGAGTCCAGCCCCTCTCAAGGAGATTGGTTCCAGAGTCCAAACTGTGCGTCGAGGTGAGCCCGACTATATCTAGCCGGAACTTCTTCGCGCACTAGCTCAGTCTCCTTCCCCTTCAGAGAGGTGACATTCCACGTCCCAAGAGCCAGCTTCTGTAGCCGAGGATCGGATCGCTAAGGTCCCCGCCTTCGGCCACCACCCAACTCACACTGCACCCGACCTCCTCGGACAACAGAGC
The DNA here is from genome assembly GCF_900747795.2 of Erpetoichthys calabaricus. Taxonomy (NCBI): domain Eukaryota; kingdom Metazoa; phylum Chordata; class Cladistia; order Polypteriformes; family Polypteridae; genus Erpetoichthys; species Erpetoichthys calabaricus. Next base: position 96,403,812 of record NC_041402.2, on the reverse strand, counting down.
TCTTAGGATCATTGGGACACGCAAACCCCTCCACCATGATAAGGTGGCGGTTCGAGGAGGGGCACACTCATCATTCCTGTGATTTTTCTCCCATTTAATAAAGTAGCAAACTTGGTCCCAAAGTGACAGATTGCATTTACATCTTCAAAGAAAAAGAAGTAGAGCAGGGGCTACCTCTTCAGACTATATGCTATTTCGTAAACCATTTATTGTTCACAAAAGTACTGAAAGAAGAAGAGAACAGATTTTTTTACCTTATGGCTGCCTCCAGCTGGTTACAAAATTGTACACTTTTGTACTTTTGACTTGAATTTTGTTCTGAAATCAGAATCTTTTTGCCTTTTTTTAAATGAAACCGCTTTGTCTTTTTTGACGCTTTATAGAGGTGCAGTTGTGACATTTTATGTACCTAGACTTCAAATACTTTAACAGAAGTATTGTTGAAAAACTAAAATGTCACTGTAGTATATTGTACTGAACTAGTGCAGCTTCTCATGTCAACTAACAATGAATGTGTTGATTCTGTAAAAACAACCAGCACAATGAAAAAGGTAAGTTAGTGAGAGAGGCAATTTTGATTTTATCAATAAATTTTACAAACCAGCACCTTTAAGGAGAATGTCTTTTAAATAAAGGCAAATAAATATTTTCAGATGAAAAGGGGCCTGAGCTGCCCCAAAAGCTTGCATATTGCAATCTGTTCAGTTAGCCAATAAAAGGTGTCATTTGCTTCATCCTAATACTATAGATGAAAAGACTCAGATGAAACTTACCCAAGTATGTTTTATTCACTAAAATGTCTGTTACATTCCCTAATGTTCTTATGTATTATGAAACTGATTATGATGTACCTCCTACTCAGGAAGGTAAATAGGCAGTTCTGTCAATCTTTAAAGATAAGTGAAACATAAACACTATACTATTTTGAAGTGCCACTCTTCATGAGGGTGCACTTTTTAAAATAAAGGTGCCAGAGAGGCTTTTCAGAGTGATCTCATAAGGCACGTGTGTCAAACTCCAGTCCGGGAGGGCCGCAGTGGCTACAGGTTTTCATTCTAACCATCTTCTTAATTAGTGACCGGTTCTTGCTGCTAATTAACTTCTTTTGCCTTAATTTTAATTAACTTGACTCAGGCCTCTTTGTTGTTTCTTTTTCCTTATTTAGCAGCCAAACAATAGTGAAACACAAAACAAGCCGCCACGGGACCAGCTCACCTGTGCCCATCAAACAGTATCTGAAAGTAAAGAATGGTGAAGGTCTCAGTAAGGTTGATCTCTCAGGTCACCAAAACATTTTGGTGGTGTTCTTAGATAAAACAGAAAAATCAACAGTTTTTTGAAATGTTTGCTGTGGCAGAATGAGAGCAGCAACAAGCCATGGAATTAAATAACAGGCTTAATTAACAGCAAGAATCGGCTTCTCATTAAGAAAGTAATTGGAGTGAAATTGGTTAGAGTTTGAAGCCTCAATTTAGCTGGTAATCTGTTGGCTCGTTTCAGGTCTCATTTCTGTTTGGCCCTCATTTAATGAAGAAAAGAATCAATTCAAAGCACTGACTCCTTAAAAATAGGGCTATTAAAATGATGGGGAAAAGAATTTATTTAGCAGTGAAAACTGGTGACTGATTAGGAAAAGGGATAGAATGAAAACCTGCAGCCACTGTGGCCCACCAGGCCTGGAGTTCGACACCCCTGTCATTGGGGAACCATTTGTGGTTCCCAAAAGACCCATCCACATGAAGATTCCATAAAGAACCTTTTATTTAGATCTGTAACAGGCTCTATACAGTAAATAACTATGTATAACTATCTGATTGTTACATATTTATGAAATACTAATAAGTCATGAATTTAAAGGACTTCTGCTGCATGCAATACCACAGGCTTGGTTCAGGTTTTCTTAGTCTGTTACTGTTGTGCTAGGTAGCCTACCAAACATCAAAGATTTCAGCTTTTTTTCTACATATTAGGAAGTTTTCTGAAGCACAAAGAACCAAGTTCATATGCAGTGAACTACTCCTAGAATTAAATGGTGCTGTGTCAAAGCAATAGTTCTACAAGGAGCCACACAACACAATAAAAAATCATAAAATGCCTCGAAAGCATCGGTATTTTTAAGTGTATGGCTCAGGTTTAAGGTCTGTTGCTGCCTCACCACTCCAGAAACCTGGGTTCATATTCCATTTTGGTCACTGTGTAGTTGAGTTTGCATGTTCTTCCTGTGTTGGTGTGTTTTTTAATAGAACTTCTCCAAACATTATCCCAAGTTAGACTAACTGGCTATTCTACATTGATGTGGTGTGATAGGATATAGATGTAGGTATAAGGGTACTCAGTGATTAACTATCACCCTTTTTCATCATTGGTTACTGCCTTGTATTCAAAGTGGCTGAATTGAGCTTTGCTCACATCCCAAGTGACCCTGTAATGGAGCAAGTGGTTTCAGAAAATAAATGAATTAATTAATTTTTCATGTGTATATAAAATGTACAAATATAATCACCTATGTATTATTTGTCTTTACATGATTTAAAAAAAATAATTGTGTACAGATTTGATTGTTTAGGTTTTGTAAAGTTCTGTGATATTTCTCATTTAAATAGTTATAGTTTGCTGCTTTATATTGTATTTTTTATTTATAATGCCCCGTTTGATGGCATTCATTGTGAAATGTACTGTATAAAATAAATATTGATTGATTGTCCATAAAATACATTTTGTAGCTGAAATACTGTAAATGAAAAAATGATTGTGCAACATGTGTTCCCCAAGGCTAATGGAAAGCAGATCATTGTAATTCAAAACCTGGGCCAGGTGTTTACTCATTTGATGACCAAAAATGAATCACTAACTGGGATTGTGCTGCTTCCTTTATGTGACAGAGCACTACTTATCTGATCAGAGTTGACTTTACAGCATATTCAAGAATTTATTCATGAACAGTGTAGCTAACTTCCAACATTAAGAGATGTTTCCATTGGTGATGTAATATAAATGTTATCCCTTTGAGGATTCAAAGCTAATTACTGTATTTTAACTAAGTAACATTTTTAAGACAGTCATTATTGTAAAGGCCATTGCTATTTTAAGACAGCCATTTACTGTACCCCTGCCCACAAATTTTCTCTTCACATAACAAACTGAATTGACATTATCTCTAACTTTTACATAGTGCTGTTTTAATTTCTGTATATCTATAAGTTCTTATTAATCCATTCATTTTCTACATGCACTTTTTTTCAGTATGTGGAACCCATAACATGATGAAGCAATCTCATGTCATACAAGATATACAGTATATGTACAAGATCACCCTCAGAGAGACTGAGCAAATTTATTGTTGCCAGTTAACCTTCATGGGTTTGGATGAGGTGGGGAACCCACATGCAGTAAACATGGTGAGAACATAAAATCCAGAACAGACAACTGGGAACTAAACCAAAGTCTCTTCAGCTGTAAGGCAGCAGTGCCTTCTTGTCACCATTATTTGTTTTTATGTTTGAACTTGATATTGTTGCTCATTATTGAAGATAATTTAATAAAGAAAGATACTTTTTATTTTTTCTTTGGTATCTGCACAGCATAACAATAGTGGAAAAACTCTGTTTGATTGTTGCCATGGGGTCACTCAGGTGACATTTTTGTTATTACGACTTGTCTGTCTGAAATCACAGATATGATTCATTGCATTCTTAATGGACAGCAGGTTATCAGTCCTTTCTAAGCTTTGGTTGACTTATTACCGCATATACTCATGAATAAGTCGGGTCTTGAAACCCAAAAAATTGATCATAAAATAAGACCCAGACTTATATGCCCGTTTAAAAATCTGACACTTAATTTTTTTTTTTACATATTCTTGCCTTCTCCAATCTCGCATCAGTTTTTCAGACGCATCAAATTCTGTTGCAGCAGTACAGTTACCAATTTCTTTCGCTGCTTCAACAACGTTTAATTTAAAACCAGCTTCATATTTTCTTCTGATCGAACGCTCCATCATACATAAGGGATACTCTTATGAAGATGTATGAGGGTAGGAGATACAAAAAACACAAATCAGTGCAAACATTGCTTTGGAATAGTTCGGGTATTACCATGTGGTCACATAGGCACAATAGAGAGAGAGAGAGAGGTTAGGAGCACATGCTGATAAAAAAAAGGCAGTGTGCTCGGTGGTTACTCTCTCAGGTGGGCATTAGCATATTATAATCTCTTGGACCATTAGCGTGAGTTTTCTGCATTTCTGACTTATATGACCAACATTATAAAATACCAGAAATTATACGATAAAATCAAGTCCCAACTTATCCGTGAGTATATACAGTAATTAATTAATTTCCAGGTCTCACTTGTTCCAGTACAGTGTCATCAAAGACTATCCTGATTTCAGTCACAGAGAATGCTCTCAGAGCTCTTTCAGTCTTTTTTTTCTTCACATAAATCATTAGCATTCCACCATTATGCAGTAGTAGTAAAAGGAGGAGAAGATGAGTATGCTGCCATGACATTTGAACACTTTTGTAAGTCTGACCATGCCTCTTTACTTTCTGCTTTCAAATGAAAGCAAAGATTTCACTGACTAGACTGAAAAGAAGACTTTTTCAAATCAATCCATATTACTAACCGAGAATGGTAAACCGGAAGGCACGGACCCAGGTACACAGCGATGGACGCAGGAGACATAGTGCGCAGGCGCCTACAGCGCGCGTCTCATAAACCGCAAGCGAAGTCTGATCCACCGCGAATGAAGGAGTCATGGCTCAAAAACGAAATAGCTCAACTAACGCCACACAGAAAAGAGGATTCTGCACTGCACCCCAGAGTCAAACGGAAGACACTACGGAGTCCGCAAAGGTCCACAAAGATAGTACGGAAGGCGCGAGAAAGTACGAAAGGCACAGGCGCCTACAACGCGCTTCTGAACTAAACGTCCACACTACACAGCATGGTCCGGGTAATAAGAATAAACGAACTCTTCGTATTAAACGTACGGCATCCTCACACGTCCAAACCATATGGCATATGTGAATCACATTACAGTGATGCATTATTAACAGTACAACCACAGAAAACGCTCCGTATTAACAGTAAGTGCAATTATCCATATTACTAATGGTAGACAACGGATAACTAATGGAGTCATGGTCACGGCTCCAAAACGATCCAGCTCAACTAACGGAGCTACAAAGCGAGCCTGCATGGATAAAAATAATAAACGTAGGCGCCTACAACGCGCGTCTGAAACCGCGGAAGCAAAACTGTCTCGGCTCCAAAACCAAACAGCTCGACTAACGGAGCTACAAAAACGAGCCCGCATGGACAAATACAATGAACATAGACGCCTACAACGCGCGTCTGAAACTGCTGAAGCAAAGCAGGCACGGGTTCAAAACGAAAGACCACAACTGACGGAGATACAAAAACGAACCCGCCTGGTTAAAATCAATGAACGCAGGCACCTACAGCGCGCGTCTGAAATGCCGCAAGCAAAGCAGGCACGGCTCCAAAAAGAAAGAGCTCGACTGACGGGGCTACAAAAACGAGCCCGCCTGGATAAAAAAAATGAACGCAGGCGCCTACAACGCGCTTCTCAAACAACGCAACCAAAGGAGTCACGGCTCAAAAATGAAACATCTCAACTAACGGACATACAGAAGCGAGCCTGCCTGAATACAATTAATGAATGCAGGCGCCTTCAAAGCGCCTCTCAAACAGCAGAGTCAATAGATAAATGGCAAAGAAACAAACGACAAACAACCGCTAAACAATTCCGCCAATTAGCTGACAACGCATTCTGTAATGAGTCCACTATTAGTGAACATTCATTAGGATTAATGAATATCATTTGCTGTCATTGTCATTTACTTAACTTCCCTGAAGAAACAACTGCCAATACAACTAATGAGTTTACACGTTGTTGTCAAAAGGGTCAGGTTAGACTGATTCCTTTAGATGAATATCCTGAATATCTATGGAAGCTTCTAACTAACAATGTACCTGAAAGTAAAACCTTTATGGACTGCATTAGATCCTACAATAGTCCATTTGCTTTTGCATCTACCGGGGTAAATATTAGGCCACCAGCTGGCAATGGCCCATACTGCTTTCGCGTATGTGGACAAATATTACATCGGATTGGAACAGTGCACCCTCAACCAAATCACGAACGCAAATATGCACAAATCTACATGTTAGACCCAGATGACGCAATCTATCAACGAATGAACCTTCCTGAAAACAAGCAATGCACAGAGCTGATAATGAGAAATGTCGCTGAAGTCATAAACAATCACCCATTAGCTAAGTCTATAAAAATGCTACATGAGGTTGAAAGAGAGGCCAATACAAAAGCAGAAGCAGAAGGTGTAGCGCCAACTACAATTGCTTTAGTGTTAATAAAGGACAAAGAACAAGATCCAAGACGATACAATCTTCCCATCGTTAATGAAGTTGCAATTGTCTTTCAAAGTAAAGATGGTGAGCCTCCATTTCACCATGATATTGTCCTGCATTTACGTCCTGATGGAACCAACAAACCTATCTTCCAACGCATAGACATTTGTTTTCCAAAACTTGATACTTTGACATACCCCATTTTGTTTCCAACTGGACAAGAAGGATGGAGTGCTCTCATTTCCAGATATAAAAAACATCAAGCACAGAAACGATTACGTGTATCCATGAAAGAATATTTCTCCTACAGACTCTCTGTAAGAGACGAGTTTAATCCATTACTCAATGCAGGAAAGCTAACTCAACAATACATAGTTGACGTTTATATTCGAGCAGAATCAAATGATCTCCAGTGAATTAGAAACAACCAACCTACACTGCGAGCCGATAACTACAAATCACTGATAGACTACATAAATGTATTTCGGGTTACCCAACACCAGGGGTTGGCGAGCGAAGCGAGCAGGGGGCGGAGCCCCCTAGTTGTTTGGAGAAAATACAGTTCCACTCTTAGTAGGGATGGGAATCGAAAACCGGTTCTTGTTGAGAACTGGTTCCCACTGTTTCAATTCCTTGGAATTGTTTGCCATTTTTGCAAACGATTCCCCTATCGATTCCAGTCGCCTCGAATGACGTCACCGCGTTGCGTAGCGTCATTTACCCAGCAGGAAACATGGCGCCTAAGCGGCACAAATGCTCAAAAGTTTGGTTATACTTTACGAGAAAGGATGACAACAGGGCAACTTGCAATACTTGCAAAGTAGATATTTCATCAAAGGGAGGAAACACTACGAATATGCAAAAGCATTTGCACACAAAACACGCGATAACCTTAAATGAATGTTGTGTTTTTGATCCGCTCCGGACTAGTGAATCTCAATCCAGCAGCAGCGGTAACGTTTGCAGGTCCTCTCCAGTTAATACGGCAGGTAACTAATCAACTAACATTGCATATTATGTTAGCGCAATTTGCCTTATTGCAAAACCTGCTATTACTGTGCATTGCATTTAGATGACCATGACGAGAGAGACAGACAGAGTCTGGCTGTCTCAGATGCTGGCAGTTCTCGCTGCAGTCTACCGGTAGCTTCTCCTTTCACAGAGGCGGGGGAAAAGTAAAATGACACAGGCCAGGATAGACGAATGTCACCGAGCAGTGACTAAGTTTGTGGTAAAAGGCTTGCACCCATTTGCCACAGTAGATGCCCCCGATTTTCGGTAAGTGAATGTGTTTAATTGTAGGCTAAGTCAGGGAATGTCAAATTTGCGTGTTCTCCTCTTACCAGATGTTTCATCCGTTTCCATTTCTGAGCTGAAACATGTTGAAGGCAGCCGTCACTGCAGATGGATGGGCAAGTTTTAGTCAAGATCATTACCTCACAGTAACGCTGCATTATGTCAGGAATGGCCAGGCTCAAGAAAAAGTCCTCAAAACCAAACCAGTGTACCAGGCACAGACAGGGACAGCTGTAGCAGAGGAGACTGATGAGATCTTGGAGGAGTATGGTATCAAAGACAAGGTTGTGGCAGCCACTGTTGATAATGCGGCCAACATGGATGTAGCTGTCAAAATAGTTGATGGTTGCAGAATTGCACTGTGCACAGTTCCATTGGACTTGAGTTGATTGTATTTGTTGCTGGTTGATGTAGTTTTATTTTTGAGTGCTCAGCTCATATATACTTTTAAAAAGGAGAGTGTAAATGTTACTGGACATTCTTGTGTAATTGCCACAGAATAATTTATGTTATACTTTGTTATTGCTACAGAAGAATATTTATTTTATTATTATTTTACATTTACACATTTTTTTCTGGGGACCCCGTGGCACCCCATCGAGGAGCCGTAGGCTGTGGATCTCTTAAGATCTCACTGTTGGGTTTGTAAGGTCATGCTACTCCTAAATTTCTATCTTGTTCAAAGATAAGATATAAAACAAAGTTCTAAGTTAATCGACCTGTGTGTTCTCCTTTTTTAAAAATAAGAATTGATAGGAGAATCGATAAAGAATCGAATTGTTAAACAGAATCGAAAATGGAATTGGAATCGTGAAAATCTTATCAATTCCCATCCCTAGCTCTTAGTGAATTAGCAGAATCATCCATCTGTCCATGAATTTCCATATCCATTAATCATCTTTATCTGTTGAATTCAGTTCAAGGCCATGCAAGACAGGAAATCCCCCTGGATATGATCTTAGTTTTTCATACTCCCATGCACCTACCCTCACTTGTACAGCCATGTCTTACATTAGTCAGCATGTTGATAGCTGTTTTGCAACCAGGAACATCTGATTATAATGCCTTGAATTAATAGTGGTATTCATGTAAAATTAAAAAATGGACTACTGTATTCCTTTCAAGAGCACAAAAAACATCCAAACAAAACCTGCAGAAGGCAATCAGAGTACAAAAGAAGAGCTGCTATAACAAACTGGAAACACAACTGGGGTAACACAAGCCATGAAGTGAATGTCAGTGTAAGTAGTGCTACTGACACCTTACCACACTCTTAAAAATTATATGTGCCAGAGTAGCTCTTCAGAGTGATGCTACAGGGGAACCATTTTTCTTTCTTAAAAGGCACATCCACAACAAGGTTCCAGAATGAGCCTTAATTTTTTATATCTGTAACTGGATTCATACAGTAAATAACCACGAATAGATGGTAATAGATTTGTGAAATACCAGTAGTTCATGACTTTAAAAGGACTCTTGCTGAATATGTCCAGTAACGCGCACAAAGTTCAGGATTTCTTAATGTGTTAGTGTCCTGTAGCCCACCATAAAGATTTTTTTTCTGCATATTAGGAATTTCTTTAAAACACAAACAACCAGGTTCATATGCAAAGAACATGTCCCAGAATGAAATCGTGCTTGTTTAAGCAAAGGTTTAACTAGGAATCACACAACCAAGTAAAGAACCATATAGTGCCATTAAAAGACCAGCATTTTTCAGAGCGTACCAGATGAGCTAAGTAATTATTACACTCATTTTGAGGTTTAAAACATCTAGACTTTCACCAAAGATAAAAGCAAATATGGTATATACTGAAAAAGAAAAAAATGACAAAACTACAAAATTCTCTTGAGTCTGCCAGAGTACAACATGTCCTAAAGGGCTGTGATGCACTTGATTGCTCTCCTCTGTACACCTTCAAGTGTTGCTATGTCTTTCTTGTCACGTGGTGAGCAAAACTACACTAAATACTCCAGATTTGGTCTCACTAGTGCATTATATAGTCAGGATAATGTCCCTTGATTTATATTCAGTGGTCTTTACAATATAACATGCCATTTTTTCCCTTCTAATGGCCTCTGCACATTGCTTAGAAGATGAAAATATCATGTCAACATAAATTCATGAATCTTCCTCAGTCTGTTTCCTGTAGGACAGGGTCTCCCATTTTGCAGTTATAGTTTAAATTCCTTTTGACTATGTGTAGTACTTTGTACTTTTCTACATTAAAGTGCATTTTCCAAGTGTTTGCCCAGTTCTAAAGCTTCTCCAGATCTTTTAGAATTTTTATGCTGCATTCCCCCAATATCTGTACCATCTGTGAATTTTGCAAGTTTAGTAATTCACGGAAATGTATGTCATTAATATAAATCAGAAATAGTAATGGTCTCTGGAAAGACCTCTGAGGGACTCCATTAATGACCTCACTCCACATGTACTGTTCAATTAATTATTTGGCATTGCCTTGTAATCTTGTAAGCCCCCTAAAGTATTTTCTGATGCTTTATGTTTGTAATGGCATATATAAAATAAAGACTGACTAGCTGAAATTTAAGAAGAAAACAGCAATCTCGATATTACTTGGGCCACCCCTGTGGTGTATTACAGTGTGCTTTTTTATCTTGCACATATCTTTTATCATTTCCTAGTGTTCATAATGAATGGCACTGTTTAAAATAAAGATTAGTATAATTCATTCATATTACAAAACACAAATAACATCGCTCTCTGAAGGGGGTCTGAAGTGCAGTATTGTACCTGGACTCCTCACTTTTGTTTACTGTACAGTACCGTATAATAGATCTTTCCACTCTAATGCTCAGCAAGTTCATTTGGAACCATTATTTGCTAAACATTTTACTGCAATGCACATTTTTATAATATCTTACTGATTTCATAACCTGCAATTTAAGAAGTAATCTGCCTCTTCTCAATCTGAATTCGCTGGAAACCTAAAAAAATACCACTTAGCATGGGAAGTAGACAATGAGCATACTTTCCGTTCTCTGTACCTTTTTTCAATTCCTTCCTGCAGTGAGACTAAAATAGCATCGTTATCATATGTAGCATGTATCATGATCACTTCCTGAGGCCCTAGACAGTCAAACTGTGGGTTTATTACTTTAGATCTGTACTTCAAGACACAGAATGTATCTTCTTGACTTATTGTTGCATGGCCTTTATAAAAAAGGATACATAAAGGTACTGAGGTCATACAAGCCTTTCTGTTGGGATGACTGTCATTTTTTACTGTCTAATAAAGATACCAAAATCAGTTGTTTAACTTTTTTTCTGCGTGTTTAAAAGGAAAGTTGACATTTCCTAAAATACTTTATGCCAAGACTGGTGTTGAAATCCCAGCACATTTATATATATATATATATATATATATATATATATATATATATATATATATATATATATATATATAAAATCAATCTTAAATAATAAAACCTCCTATGAAGAAAAACCATTTTGGACGGCGTTTTCCCTTGCCCGGACGCGGGTCACCGGGGCCCCACTCTGGAGCCAGGCCTGGAGGTGGGGCTCGATGGCGAGTGCCTGGTGGCCGGGCCTGCACCCATGGGGCTCGGCCGGGCACAGCCCGAAGAGGCAATGTGGGTCCCCCTTCCCATGGGCTCACCACCTATGGGAGGGGCCAAGGAGGTCGGGTGCAGTGTGAGTTGGGTGGTGGCCGAAGGCGGGGACCTTGGCGGTCCGATCCTCGGCTACAGAAACTGGCTCTTGGGACGTGGAATGTCACCTCTCTGAAGGGGAAGGAGCCTGAGCTAGTGCGCGAAGTTGAGAGGTTCCGGCTAGATATAGTCGGGCTCACCTCGACGCACAGCTTGGACTCTGGAACCAATCTCCTTGAGAGGGGCTGGACTCTCTACCACTCTGGAGTTGCCCCCGGTGAGAGGCGCCGAGCAGGTGTGGGTATACTTATTGCCCCCCAACTTGGAGCCTGTACATTGGGGTTTACCCCGGTGGATGAGAGGGTAGCCTCCCTTCGCCTTCGGGTGGGGGGACGGGTCCTAACTGTTGTTTGTGCGTATGCACCGAACAGCAGTTCGGAGTACCCACCCTTTTTGGAGTCCCTGGAGGGGGTGCTAGAGGGCATACCTTCTGGGGACTCCCTCGTTCTGCTGGGAGACTTCAATGCTCACGTGGGCAATGACAGTGAGACCTGGAAGGGCGTGATTGGGAGGAATGGCCCCCCTGATCTGAACTCGAGCGGTGTTTTGTTATTGGACTTCTGTGCTCGTCACGGATTGTCCATAACGAACACCATGTTCAAGCTTAGGGGTGTTCATATGTGCACTTGGCACCAGGACACCCTAGGCCTCAGTTCAATGATCGACTTTGAGGTCGTGTCGTCGGACTTGCGGCCACATGTCTTGGACACTCGGGTGAAGAGAGGGGCGGAGCTGTCAACTGATCACCACCTGGTGGTGAGTTGGCTTCGATGGTGGGGGAGGATGCCGGTCAGGCGTGGTAGGCCCAAACGTGTTGTGAGGGTCTGCTGGGAACGTCTGGCAGAGCCCCCTGTCAGAAGTAGCTTCAACTCCCACCTCCGGCAGAACTTCGACCACATCCCGAGGGAGGTGGGGGACATTGAGTCCGAATGGGCCATGTTCTGTGCCTCTATTGTTGAGGCAGCTGACCGGAGCTGTGGCCGTAAGGTGGTCGGTGCCTGTCGTGGCGGCAATCCCCGAACCCGCTGGTGGACACCGGCGGTGAAGGATGCCGTCAAGCTGAAGAAGGAGTCCTACGGGACCCTTTTGTCCTGTGGGACCCCGGAGGCAGCTGATAGGTACCGGCAGGCCAAGTGGAATGCGGCTTTGGTGGTTGCTGAGGCAAAAACTCGGGCGTGGGAGGAGTTTGGGGAGGCCATGGAGAATGACTTTCGGACGGCTTCAAGGAGATTCTGGTCCACCATCCGGCGTCTCAGGAAGGGGAAGCAGTGCAGTGTCAACACTGTATATGGTGGGGATGGTGCGCTGCTGACCTCGACTCGGGACGTTGTGGGTCGGTGGGGGGAATACTTCGAAGACCTCCTCAATCCCATTAACATGCCTTCCAATGAGGAAGCAGAGCCTGGGGACTCAGAGGTGGGCTCCCCCATCTCTGGGACTGAGGTCACCGAGGTGGTCAAAAAACTCCTTGGGGGCAGGGCCCCGGGGGTGGATGAGATACGCCCGGAGTTCCTCAAGGCTCTGGATGTTGTAGGACTGTCTTGAATGACACACCTCTGCAACATCGCATGGACATCAGGGACAGTGCCTCTGGATTGGCAGACCGGGGTGGTGGTCCCCCTCTTTAAGAAGGGGGATCGGAGGGTGTGTTCCAACTACAGAGGGATCACACTCCTCAGCCTCCCTGGAAAAGTCTATTCAGGGGTCCTGGAGAGGAGGGTCCGTCGGATAGTTGAGCCTCGGATTCAGGAGGAACAGTGTGGTTTTCGTCCTGGTCGCGGAACAGTGGACCAGCTCTATACCCTTAGCAGGGTCCTGGAGGGTGCATGGGAGTTTGCCCAACCAGTCTACATGTGTTTTGTGGACTTAGAAAAGGCATTCGACCGTGTCCCTCGGGGAATCCTGTGGGGGGTACTCCAAGAGTATGGGGTACCGGCCCCCCTGATAAGGGCTGTTCAGTCCCTGTACGATCAGTGCCAGAGCTTGGTCCGCATTGCCGGCAGTAAGTCGAACCCGTTTCCAGTGAGAGTTGGACTCCGCCAGGGCTGCCCTTTGTCACCGATTCTGTTCATAACTTTTATGGACAGAATTTCTAGGCGCAGCCAGGGTGTTGAGGGGGTCCGGTTTGTTGGGCTCAGGATTGGGTCACTGCTTTTTGCAGATGATGTTGTCCTGTTTGCTTCATCAGGCCGTGATCTTCAGCTCTCTCTGGATCAGTTCGCAGCCGAGTGTGAAGCGGCTGGGATGAGAATCAGCACCTCCAAATCCGAGACCATGGTCCTCAACCGGAAAAGGGTGGAGTGCCCTCTCAGGGTTGGTAGCGAGATCCTGCCCCAAGTGGAGGAGTTCAAGTATCTCGGGGTCTTGTTCACGAGTGAGGGAAGAATGGAGCGTGAGATCGCCAGGCGGATCGGTGCGGCATCCGCAGTAATGCGGGCGTTGCATCGGTCTGTCGTGGTGAAAAAGGAGCTGAGCCGCAAGGCGAAGCTCTCAATTTACCAGTCGATCTATGTTCCTACCCTCACCTATGGTCATGAGCTATGGGTAGTGACCGAAAGAACGAGATCGCGAATACAAGCGGCTGAAATGAGTTTCCTCCGCAGGGTGTCTGGGCTTTCCCTTAAAGATAGGGTGAGAAGCTCAGTCATCCGGGAGGGGCTCAGAGTAGAGCCGCTGCTCCTCCGCATCGAGAGGAGTCAGATGAGGTGGCTCGGGCATCTGATCAGGATGCCTCCTGGACGCCTCCCTGGTGAGGTGTTCCAGGCACGTCCAACCGGGAGGAGGCCCCGGGGAAGACCCAGGACACGCTGGAGGGACTATGTCTCTCGACTGGCCTGGGAACGCCTTGGGATTCTCCCGGAAGAGCTAGAAGAAGTGGCCGGGGAGAGGGAAGTCTGGGCATCTCTGCTCAAGCTGCTGCCCCTGCGACCCGACCTCGGATAAGCGGGAGACAATGGATGGATGGATGGATTAAATTATATAAATGCACCGACTTTTGTCCCTTGGATGTCTCACAAAGACATACCCACACCAAGCAAATTATTAGGAAAACCTGCTTATCCATTCAATTATCTTATCAGCAGTCTATTGCATAAAATCATGCAAATATAAGTCAGGAGCTTCACTTATTGTTCACATCAAACGCCAGAATGGGGAAAAAATGTGATATCAGTGATTTCAACAGCAGCATGGTTTTTGGTGCCAGACAGGGTGGTTTGAGTATTCTGTAATCTCCTGGGATTTTTTTGGCACAACAGTCTCTAGAGCTCATTCAGAATGGTGCAAAAAACATCCAGTGAGCAGCACTTCTGCAGACAGAAATGCTTTGCTGATGAGAGAGGTCAGAGGAGAGTGGCCAAACTGGTTTGAGCTGACAGAAAGGCTACAGTATCTCCAATAACCATTCTGTATAACTGTGGTAAGCAGAGAAGCATCTAAGAATGCACAACAAGTCGAACCTTCAGGTGTAGGAGCTACAAACAGTGGAAAACTACATTGGGTTCCACTCCTGTCACCCAAGAACAGAAAGCTAAGGCTGTAGTGGGCACGGGCTCACTAAAATTGGACAGTTGAAGACTGGAAAAATGTACTAAATACATGAATCCATTCATCCAGCCTGCCTTGTGTTGATAGTTCAGGCTAGTGGTGGTGTAATGGTGTGGATAATGTTTTCTTGGCACACATTGGACCCGTTAATACCAGTCAGTCATTGCTGGACTGCCATGACCTATTTGAGTATGTTGCTGGCCACATGCATCCCTTCATGGCCACGATTTACCTGTCTTCTAATGGCTTCTATTCACTTAATCAAGTGTGCAGTCTGAGCATTTGATGTCCACCTACATTTTCTCATACTATGGAAATGTAGAGTTCACTTGTATAATTAAAAGACAAGAGGTACAGCCATATAGATATGTGTAGAATGTACCAGCATCACACAAACCAGCAAAGTGCAGAGAGCTGTTATTAAATAAAAATCTAAGCATCAAAAGTAAATATGGTTTGCAGGATTAATGTAGGCATTGGTAAGTGTTACAGTGAATAAGTCAGAAAGGGTGGAGTTCCCTTTTGGTTAAGAGAGGGAAGCAAACAGTGACACAGTAATAACTGCTGCTTCCTCTTAGTTCTAGGGACCTGGATTTGAATCTAAGTCCCCATCACTGTGTTTATGGAGTCTATGTCCTCCTGGTTCTCCAGGCCACTCCACTTCTTCAGAACTTGCATATTACTTAACAAAGTGACTGCAAACTGGTCTAGTTTGAAGTTATTGTGCCCTGCATTTACCTGGTGACCCAAACAGTGTTTGTTCCTGCCTTGTACTCCTTGCTTCCAGGTCAATCAACAGGTTCAAAAAATGAATGGATGTTTGTTCCTGCCTTGTACTCCTTGCTTCCAGGTCAATCAACAGGTTCAAAAAATGAATGGATGTTTAATGGGACTAGAATAGTACTGCTGCATTACAGTGCCTAGGCACCAGCTCGGTTCCAGGTAGCAGTGCCTTTGGAATGACATTTGAAAATTATCCTACTCTTCCTACAGTCTTTCTACAGATATCCATTCACACATAAATCAAAGTTTATAATTTTTTAGAAATGGTAGTGATCATACCTTATTCTGTTTCTCTTCTTGGTATCCTGGTATGGCACTGTATGAACGTGCTGTACTAGTACAATTTGTAATAATAATAATAATTTAATAATTGTAATAATTTGTACTAGTCCTACCAATGCAAAATGACAGCAAAGATACTGGAAGTCGATGGATTCGACATTACCAAAAAAAAAAGACTGTAAATTGAATACTACAATGTTCAGCATGTAGGATGCCCAGCCTGAAGAGGGCAGCTATTTGGCCTAGGTCATCACAATTATGGCTTTGTCTTTTTAACAGTGCATCCTCCAGGAATGCCGTTAACTGGACTTTTTGTTTCCCTCTCCTCTTTTTTCAACTAGCTACAGTATATCTCAATTATAATGCTGATGAAGTTTATAGTAGTATGTTTTGCTTAAGTTTATAATTGAAATTACCATATTTTGTTGCATTTAATGTCTTTTTGTGTTTATGTATGTAAATGTAAGGTTTAGCGATTTTGTCTTATTATGGTTGTAAAAATGTGCCCTGAGCCTATACGCATTGAGGACTGCTGTACAAGAAGGAGCTGAATGCAGTGAAGAGGTCATTTTGATCGGGAGTACTAAACTGTTAGAATGTGTGTACCTTGTTATGAAGTGATGTCCCACCCAGGGCTGCTTCCTCATTTCTGCTCAGTGCTGCTGGGATAGCTAACTGCCTGTAAATCCGTACTTGAAAACCATGCAGTTACATATTTGTGATGCCTTAAATTTCTTTCTGTGTAAATTTTAATTTAACTTAAGTTTTTTAATAGAGCTTTTTAAAATTATAATGCCAACTTGTGAGCTGACTGAGATAACAAGAAACTTGCTGTCTGTAGCTAGTGCCATTTGCTCAGAAGGAATTTGTTCCAAACAGAATGTAAATGGTTGGGCTTGTCTGAGGCAGGATGACTGCTGTAGGACTCCTGCAGTTAGCTGAAGGAATGCTCACTAATATTTGCAATTCCTCTCCTCCCTCCCCCATCCTGCTTTCATCATTTTAAGCCTCTTCCACCTCCACCTCACAATAGGCTGTTCAGGAAAATGATGGGCTGAATTGATCCTTTCTCTCTGAGTGAAGGGTATAATACACACCTCAGTCCTCATTTATGTCTCATTGTGTCCTGCATGTAGTTTAACTTGTAGATTTCAGTTTCTCTTTTTGCACTCAGAAAATTGACCTTAAAAGGGAATGTAGCCAGAGGGTGATGTCAGACTAGGAAGAATGTGGCAAGATCTGCTTTAGAGCAGAAGGGGTGGGGGGTGTGGAACAGAGGTGGGACTTTACATTGTCAGATAAGGAAGTGTGGCAAGATCCGCTTTAAACTGGGCAAACAGTGGGGGGGGGGGGGGGGAGAAACAGCAAGAGAGAAAGAGAATGGGATTAGAGCCAGGTAGTGATGATAGGTTAAAGAGATTTGCATTAGCAAAAAACAATAATGTGTTCAGGGAGATAGAAGAGATGAGACAGAGATGTTTTGGGCTTTTGTTCTGATTGTCTTTCCCTGTCTCCTCTCACCACCATCACAACAGTGCAAATCTAAATTTGACTCCAGGGTATGTGCAGACTAACAGGCCGGCATAGCTAAACTGATGAAGTCACACTCTGGGGAATTCCTGTGGTTTGTAAGAAAGCACAAATGTACATAAATCATTTTATAAACAGTTTCAGAAATAAAAACTTTCTGGTGCCTCTTGACCATTTACTAAGAAAAATAAAGTTTAAGTTTAGAAAAAACAATGGATGAATAAAAGAAATGTAAATGAACGAATGTACCTGTAGATGAACAAAATGCAACAAGTTACAAGGGTGTAAGAGACGACAGCACAGCCTAAAGCAGATGATCCAGGTAAAGTCAGTGAGGAGTTGTCTTTTGGTCCTGGGCACCTCAGTGGTTAAAATCCCCAAGAGATGCAAAGTAAATCAAAGCCACAGTTGGTACTGCAACATACTGCAGCCACAGAAAAAGCAAACTACAGCAATCCACATTTGCTGATGCAGTGGAGCAGAGCAGCAGAAAAAGCAAAGGTCTCTGTCTTCCAGCTGAGAGAGAAGAGACTGGTGGCCAAGGACAAGCAAACTGCAATGAGGTACAGTATACTACTGCAGTATGCTAGCATCTGGCAAGATGGAAAGTTATTTAATGTACAGCTGAAGAAATTAAGTGAAGCATGCTGTAGTTGGTGCAGGACCACATAATGGGGTGAAAGATTTAAAAAAGTAAGATTTGAGCACTGGGCACTTAAAAAGTTAAAAGAGAGCTGTGGGCATCTCAAAGGTTAAATGCCTCCGGAGTAGCCATGAGCAGAAATATCACAATTGATGGTATAAGATACTACGGTCCCAGGGAAGGAAATAGCATCATGTCATTAAAGCAAATGTAGTAGACTAGAGCCTCAGGGAAATCAGAGTTCACTGAACTGCTATTGAAAATGAGCAGCAAGACTACAGATCTGGGTGAAGTAGATGGCTAGGGAGCTCACAGGCAGAGTCTAAAAATATCTCATATGTCCATCAAATGACTTTCTCCTAAATAAATTCATGGCTTTAACATAAAAATATTACAGGCTAATGTTTTATTACATGAATAAAATGGAAAATTATATCTTGTTGAAAACATTTTTATTCTCCTTCCTCAATTGTTCAGAAGTTACATTAGATAAACTTTATTACTACCACAGGACAGATAATACATCCATTAAAACCAGTGATAAATAAATAAATAATCTTAATGAGTACATCAGGTGGAAGAAATGAATTGCCTGATAGCAGTGGGCAGAAAAGACCCCCAGAGGTGATCGTAGCACTCCATGATGGAATGGGCCTGTGGTTAAAAGTGCTCTAAGAGAGCACCTCCGGGAGGGGATAGAGGGGATTTTTCATGATGGAATCTGATTTTGCTGGCATTCTCTTTATCACAACAGCTTTCTGGATGTCCAGGGTTTACACTGTGATGGAGCAGGCTTTCTTGATAAGTTAGTAAAGGCATTACGCTTCTTTTGTGCTCAGGTTGCCTCCCAAGGAGACTGCAGCATAGAACATCATACTGGTTACTATGAACTGCTAGAACATTTCCAGCAACTTTCTACACACATCAAAACACCTGAATCTCCTTAGCAAGTACATTCTGCTCTGGCGCATCTTGTACATTGTTGTTAGACTAGTCCAGTTTGTTGTTTATATGAACCCCCAGGTACCTGTTGCTTTGTTGCTCTGAATTACTTCCATCTCATCTCCTTGAATGGTGGCAGGTCTCAGAGGCTTCTTGGCACAACAGAAAACCACCACCAGTTCTTTTGTCCCTGCACCATAAGAAGAAGTCCTCCACAACTTTCCTGTAGTCTGAATCAACTCCATGATAGATAGATAGATGTTAATAATTCTTTGCATTTATATAGCGCTTTTCTCACACTCAAAGCGCTCAGCAATTGCAGGTTAAGGGCCTTGCTCAAGGGCCCAACAGAGCAGAGTCCCTTTTGGCATTTACGGGATTCAAACCAGAAACCTTACGATTGCCAGAGCAGATCCCTAGCCTCAGAGCCACCACTCCGCCTAGATAGATAGATAGATAGATAGATAGATAGATAGATAGATAGATAGATAGATAGATAGATAGATAGATAGATAGATAGATAGATAGATAGATAGATAGATAGATAGATAGATAGATAGATAGATAGATAGCACATTAATTTGTCCCAAGGGAGAAATATTTTTTTTTTTACAGAAGCCGAAAAACCAAGACAATGAAAGTGAAAGATAAAGTTCTCACTTACCTGTCATAGTCACAGTGAGGCATTATGCAGACATATTGCTTTTGGTATAAAGGAGCCCCAGTAGTGTTTCTTGACATGCTTCTATTTAATAATTTGTTGTTTGAAACTACTTAATGTTATTGTGTCAGAGAGGATGTGCAGCATTGTTCACAGTGGCACTCAGTTTTGTTTTAATTCTCACCTTTGCTATGACCATCATAGTGCATCCTACAACTTGTCACATTTTTTTACTTTGTTGTCTCATTAGCCCTCTCCTGAAGTGATGTTACCAGCCCAGTAATTCCACAGTATAGAAAATTCCACTGGCAATCACAGGGTTGTAGAAGATGTGAAGGGTGTCACTTCCCACATTAAAGGAAGAGAGATAGATATATAATACTTTAGGGCACAAATATGCACAAAAACACATAAAATTACTATCAAGAGAAAAATCTACTGGAGTGATATTACTCATAAGCAATAGGCTTCTTGCACTTTATAATGATAACAGAATGATTCTTTTGAGCTATTTTGTACCCATAATCACATCCTGGCACACAGACAAATAAACACGCATATGCAAGACTTTATTTTTGGTCAAACCATGTTCAGAAGTGGCTAAATTAAATAATTTCATTGATAATTCCTAACTTGATTTTTAACAATTTTGATCCTGTTGCAATAATTTGCGTATTTATACTGATCAAAAAAATTAATGGAACACTTAATCATCACAGTCTAACACCAAGTCAATTAAACTTCAGGGATATCAATCTTCTAACACCAAGTCAATTAAACTTCAGGGATATCAATCTGTCCAGTTAGAAAGCATAAGCGTTTGTGAATCAACTTCACCTGCTTTGGTGCAAATGAAAGTGACAACAGGTGCACTGGAGTGGCAACAGCAAGACAATTGCTACAAAGTGAATGGTTTTGAAGGTGGCGACCACAGATGTTCTCTTCTTATTCTTCCTCACTGATTCTTCTCTAGTTTTGCATACTGCTAGAGGACATCAAATACTAGCAACATATAAAAGGATGACACAGATGGTAACTCTCTTTCCTGGTTTCCCTTTAGAATGCAGGGGGGAAACGTACACCAGACTGTGATGTCTGGATGGCTGGTTTCCCTTTAGGATGTACAGGGAAACTTCCACCAGACTGTGATGTCACTTGTGCTACATCAGTGGAAGTCCCACCCCTTCCAGTTCCTGTTTTATATAAGATGCCACTCTACCAGAAGCTGGTGTTCATTTTACGACTAGCTCTTGTTAAAACATAAAATGATGTAATTGAACAAAATGTATGTGTGTAAGTACAGAAAATAGGACAGAATGATCAAACTTGTTTGTGTTTTGCGTACGTGACAAAAAGCATATATAATTTCTGTAATTTTCCTTTCAATGATGTGTGTGACAAGAAAATATACCTTTAGGGTAAAGACTTTACCAATTGGAATAATACAAAATGAGTCAGGACGCTATTTTTATTGCTTACGTGGTCAACGATCAGGAGACTAGAAAAGCTATGAAAGAACAAGGATATCTGCGCTCGAGGCAGATGAAGTGCGGTGTCCTAGGACTGTATTTCTCTGTCATTTTACCCTTGCCTGGTATGTATCAATAAAAGGTTTTTACTAATTTTAATTTCTTCTCTGTCTTCAGTCACAAAAAGTGTCCACAGTTTTTTGGCGCCCGGACGTGGGGCAAGAGACGGCTGGTCGACTCCTCCAGCAAGACCATTTCAGTGATCCGTCTTACCAGCGGACTGCCGTCAACTTGACTGCTCTGGCAGCAGAGCATGCAGCTCCGGCAAAAGTTAGGACTGCCCTGTCCTGAAAGAGTTCTTGCGTGAGGAGCCACTGGTCTCCTCTTTGCTACATCCACGGTGACTGAACGGATTTCCAGACAGAGCTTGCACACTTCCAGGCTGGGGTAAGCACCGGGGAACATTTTTTTATTTTCTAAATTACGGGAGGGCAAGTTTCCTGTTGACCGTCTAATCATATTCATATCTCAACGGGTTGCTTAAGGTGATGGAGACTTGACCCAAGCAGTTTGATGCATACGAAAGGTCTGACGAAAGGATACTGGCCTCACCCATATCCTAGACTCGGCTGGACGTATTGATGTAGTATTCTGCTGAACCGAATCGGACACGAAGTCACCTGAGCTGGAATCCGGGGATGTGAGTGGACAGGCTAACGGGACGAGTAACGGGGTGGTATATATATGTATGGAAACATAAACAGAAAAAGAGCACAGATTGCAGGTTTGCTGTTAGGACGGAATAAATAAATCTACATACTAATAGGAATACCGTGTTCTCCTGGGAACTGGGACAGGACCGATAGTTGGGTGTCTCCCCTTGGGACTAAAGAAGGGAACAGTAAGGGAACAGTGAGTGGCACACTTAATACCTCGCTGATTCATACGTACAAGGGATTAGACGAATCAGTATATAGCTGGAAAATGAAATACAGGACTCGGGAAGAGCAAGGGGACATAATGGGAACTTATAACAGTAAGCCTGTTAATAGCCGTACAGGGGGATCAAAATCATTAATGCTGGAAGAATTATTTTCGGAGGATCAACAGACGCCCCGTAAAAATGGGTCTCCTAGGAAATTTGTAGAAAAAAAAAGACAGGTTTAGATTTCAAGAAGGCATGTAGGAAATGGAATAGACAGAGTGGTGGGCGTTGGCCGATAGAGGGGACAGGAGATGCAAGTGAAATACAGGAAACTAGGAAGATCCTGTGTAGGAATAAGCAGGGTTGTTATAATAGTGGACCGTATTGAATGGATATGTTCGATAGATGGGAATTAGTAATAAAAGACAGAAATTTAGAAGCAGTACAGAAACAGAATGAATTGTTGCGGGCAAATGAGGGAAAGGCTAAAAAGGAGAAAGAGGAATTACTAATTACATTACAGAAAGTTCAGACAGGCGCGGAACCACAGGCAGACGGGAGGAAAAGGAAGAATAATCCAAATAAAGACCCCCTTTATCCTATTATTTGTTCCTCTCCTCAGTACCAACCTCAGGCACCTCCATTATCCCCTCCTCTATCCCCCATTCCGACTGCCCCCCCTGCACTACAACTGGCAGAAGTTTCCCCCGATGATCCCCCAGGCACAGATCACTATGACCCCTCTACCCATCGTGATGACCCACCCCGTACTAGACAAACCCCCGTCTCCCAACGCACTCAAAGTCAAACCTCTACTCACAAACCAGCTCCAACTTTTTTCTCTCCAACCTCTTCTGATCCTTCACCTTTACTTACTTGCCCTTTAATAGAAGTTCCCAATCCCCATTATAACCCTGCCCATCCAGCCGGACCCCAAAATCCCACAACAGTTATGATAAATCGGAACTGGGACATCCAAGAACTAAAGGACGTCGTGAATGCACTTCCAGATCCAAAGGAAGTAGGAGGACTAAAATTTGTTGAACAACTTGATCAGTTAGATAGCATGTATAAGCCTAACGCTGCTGAATGGACCCAGGTACTTCGTCGAAAGCTTGGGACCACATGGGCCACTGTTTGCAAGGGTGTCCGCAATGACGTTCCATGGGTATGGAACCCAGCTTTAACTCGAGGACAGGGGATTGGTGGAGAAGGCGAATTTAACCCACAATGGGAGGCGTTGAGACAAAATATTGCAGAAAAATATAAAAAAGGAACGGACTGGTCCCTTATTTCTGCTGCAAAACAAAAGGGAGACGAGACGGTTGAAGAATGGGCACATAGGATTCAAGACCTTATGGCTAATCACTCGGGCTTGGAAAATGTTGATGACCGCACCCGAGCTGCAGTTCCACCTTTTGTTTCCGGTTTGCGCCTTGATATACAAAACAAGGTCCGCACTTCCTGTATTGGGTGGGAAAGTGCCGCGTTTGATGAAGTCAAACGACATGCTGAACATGCCGAAAAAACAAACTAAGCAGAAGGAATCGGACTCTCATGCCAAATTATTGGCAGCACAGATGAACTATTATACCAGGAATACTCCTGACCAAGGCCGAGGATATGGCCTTAGAGGAAGGGGACGAGGACGAGGAAGAGGACGAGGTGGTTTTGGAGCTCCTCCTGCTGACCACAATAAGAATCCTTTTATTCCCTCTCCCTTTAATCCCAATGTTAATTCCTACTCTTGCTACGCCTGTGGTGAAACTGGACATTTTCGTCGGGAGTGTCCTCACAGACAGCAACAGCCCCCGCCTCCCCCTATTCCACCTGCTTTTTCTGACACCCCTGACCAACAATACTGGCCATAGGAAAACGCAGGGACCTCCAGCCACTCTTTTCAACTACCTTTGCTCACCCATAATTCAGAGACTGATCCTTTACTGACATTGTTCGTTGATGGCACTGAGACTATTTTCTTAATCGACACTGGTGCCACTCGATCTACCCTCTCGCTGGCAAAGGTCCCTGCCTCGAACGAGACTGTTACTGTGCTTACTGCTTCTGGACAACCTCACCTTCTCCAAGTATCAAAACCTCTTCAAGTCCAGTCACGTCCTGGCGGACATACCTTACTGCATCATTTTCTTTTAAATCAGCTCTGTCCAGTTAACCTTTTAGGAAGAGATCTCATGACAAAACTTTCTCTTTATATTTCTATGACTGACAAAAGTTTTTTCTGTTCTACCCCCAAGTTGTTGTGTCAAATTGCCCCTTACCCCAAACCCTCTTTTGCAGCTTGGACTTTAAATATTTCCCCACACACCATTCTCCTCAAAGCCCTACACTCTTTTTCCCCCTGTCTCTTTCCCAATTTACAGGCCCCTGACATTTTACACTGTACTGCCCAATACTTCCCTATAGAAGTAGACACCCCCTGGCTAGAATCTTTCCTTACTTCTGGTACTCGCCCCGAAACCTTTCACATCTCCTGTGTTTTTATTTCATCCACAAAGGCAGCTGCTTCTGTTCATCTTTCATGCTCACAACATATATTTTATCTTGGCGGCTCAGTGCCTCATATTTCCTTAGCTAAATCACGCACTGTTAAATGGGGGGAAATAGGACCATGGGTAGAACAATGCCTTAAAAGAACAGACTGGTTACAAGTTGCTCCAGGTATTTTTGATACTCCTGAACGTTTAATAACTAAAGTGGTGCTTCAAACTGATTTTTTAGTACATCGCGCTTTGTGCCGTCCTTCCTCTTTTGCTTGTTCATTGCAAACCACTTTCCCTTCTTGGCTCTCTATGCTCCCTGATTCACTATGGTCCCAGGGAAAGAATGATTATGGAAGGATAGCCTATTGTGAGCCTCTGGTGATCCACCCGAAATCCTCCTTCCGCCCGCACCGTGCCCAATATCCTCTGTCTCCCGAAGCAGAGGCTGGCATCTCCGCCGTACATTCCGATCTCGTCAAACGCGGTGCCATTATTCCAATTGAATACTCTCCAGTCAATTCCCCCATTCTACCTGTAAAAAAGGCTGACGGTTCATGGCGTTTTGTACAAGACTTGCGACAAGTAAATTCTGCCATCTTCCCTAGGGCCCCTATCGTCCCTAATCCTTCCACTATCCTCTCTACTATCCCTCCTTCCGCTCGGTACTTCTCCGTTATTGACCTAGCTAATGCTTTCTTTTCTATCCCTGTACACCCTGATTCTCAATTTTGGTTTGCTTTTACTTTCCAAAACCGCCGTTGGACATGGACCGTCATGCCTCAGGGATACACTGAAGCCCCTTGTGTATATGGACAAGCTCTTGCCCAAAATTTAGAAGGCTTTTGGCCGGACAGAGGTAGTACATTGATACAGTATGTAGATGACATAATGCTATATAGCGCTACGGAAGAAGATTGTGCAAAAGATACCCAGAAATTGTTGCTGTTTTTGGGGGACAATGGCCATAAAGTTTCTAAAGTTAAGCTGCAGCTAATCAAAACAACTGTAAAATATCTAGGTCATGACATTACGTGTGGAACAAGAGCTCTCTCTAGCGATCGCATTACAGCCATCCAAAATCTTCCTAGACCGGTCACAAAACAACAGGTTATGTCTGTTTTAGGTATTCTGGGCTACTGCAGACAGTGGGTTCTAAATTTTACTGAAAGAGCACAGCCGTTGCAACAATTGGCTAATACTCCTGGCACCCCCCTTTCTGGCCAGGTCCAATGGAATGAACAGGCTGAGAAGGCTCTCTGTGACTTAAAAACTGCTCTTCTATCTGCGCCCGCGCTTGGTTTGCCTGATCATTCTCGTCCATTCACTTTGTTCGTGGACGAAAAGCAGGGATTTATGAATGCAGTACTGACGCAACAACACGGAGATAAACAGAGACCGGTGGCTTATTTTTCTAAAAAACTGAATCCAGTGGCCGCAGCACTTCCTCTGTGTCTTTGTGCTGTGGCTGCAACAACAGAAGCTGTATTAGCAAGCACGGATGTAGTTCTCATGAGCCCCCTAACAGTTAAAGTGCCTCACGCTGTACATTCTATCCTAGTACAAGCCAAAACTTCACATCTCACTACTGCTAGGGCAATACACTATCAGAATGTACTCTGTACTTTGTCAAATGTTACAATTGAAAGATGCTCCACTTTAAATCCAGCCACACTTCTCCCAATTAACAACGAAGGAGAACCACATAATTGCCATGATGAAATAGCAAAGGTTGTAAAACCTAGAGTAGATCTACAGGAAACACCTTTAGAAACTGGAGAAATGATTTTTGTGGATGGATGTTCCTTGCGATTGAAAAATGGAGCACCCTCAACCAGTTACGCAGTGGTCCAAGGGGACCGCCTGCTGGAAGCAAATCGAATTTCATCAAGCTTGAGTGCACAAGCAGCTGAACTCGTAGCACTCACTCGAGCGTGTCAGCTGTCCGAAGGGAAGATCGTAACAATTTATACGGATTCCAGGTATGCTTTTGGAGTCTGCCATGATCATGGAGCACTATGGAAACTAAGGGGATTTAAGACCAGTACTGGCAAACCCATCCAACATCAGAAATTGATCGAATCCCTTTTGGAAGCTATAACCAAACCATCGAAGCTAGCGATTGTTAAATGTCAAGCTCACACAGGAAAACAGGATCCTGTTAGCAAAGGAAATTAATTAGCTGACCACTTTGCTAAAGAGGCTGCATATAATAACACACCAATTTCTTTATTCCAACAGAGAAATGACCAGGACCCTGATAATCAAATTATTTCTTTACAGAGTGCAGCCACGGATATCGAAAGGAGAAAATGGTCCAAAGAAGGGTCCCTCTCTGATGGAGTCTGGACTCATAAACACACTAACAAACCTTTTCTCCCAAAAGCCTCTTTCCCAGGAATGGCAAAAATCGCCCATGGCCTCGATCATGCAGGTAGAGATGCCATGGTTCGAGATGTTGAAAAACATTGGGAAGCTGTAAGTTTCTCTACATATGCAGAGCAATTTTGCAGACGCTGTGCAATATGTCAAAAGTTTAATGTGGGAAAAGGTACCCAGGTAAGTTCCGCCGTTACCCCTAATCCAATGGGTCCGTTTGAACACCTCCAAATGGATTTCATTGAACTAACCCCGTCTAAAGGGTACCGATATTGCCTTGTGATTGTCGATGTGTTCTCCCGATGGGTAGAGGCTTTCCCTTCAAAACACAACGATGCCTAAACAGTAGCTAAAGCACTAATTAAAGAGATTATTCCAAGATGGGGTATCCCTCAAAAGTTACAAACAGATAATGGCACTCATTTTGTGAACTCCGTTATAAATGAATTAACCACCTGGCTCCAAATTAATGTGCACCATTATTGTAAATACCATCGCCAAAGCGGAGGCATCGTAGAACGATGCAATGGCACTTTAAAAGCTAAACTCGCAAAAATTTGTGAACAAACTAATTTATCATGGCCGGATGCACTACCCTTAGCTTTAATGGGACTAAGGGGACGGACACACCGACAACTGGGACTATCGCCGTTTGAAATTCTGACCGGATGTCCCATGCCCATTGGCATGGTTGTAGGAAATGTGAATTTGCATACTGTGGACAATGATCTTCTCTCTAGTCTTGCAGGTCTCCGAACCTCGTTGAAGGAAGTCCACCAGCAGGTTAATCAAGCCTGGAGGACCAGCCCACCTTCTAAGGATTTACCAATTCCCTTGGGCACCTGGATCCTGGTTCGAGATATTCGGAGGAAACACTGGCATCAGCCTAGGTGGAGAGGACCATTCCAAATTCTTCTATCCACACCACATGCCGTGAAAGTTGAAGGACTGCCTGCCTGGATCCACGCATCGCATTGCAAGAAATGGCTATCTTAAAAATACTTTTTCTGTTGACTGTTACCCGCACCCTCTCAGGCTACCCAAGGATGGGTGGTGATCTCTATCTAAGTACTTTACCGCCTCTATGGAAAGGGCATATATGCTACATGAGGAGCACATGTCTCGTATAGCTTCTTCCATTTTCTCCTCCCCATCCCCCTTTCCCCCCCCCTTCCCCTTCATCAACCATTTCAATTTAATTCTACAACCCACATCATTTTGTTCAAAAAGGGAGGAGTGTTAAAACATAAAATGATATAATTGAACAAAATGTATGTGTGTAAGTACAGAAAATAGGACAGAATGATCAAACTTGTTTGTGTTTTGCGTACGTGACAAAAAGCATACAGTGATCCCTCGCTATATCGCGCTTCGCCTTTCCCGGCTTCACTCCATCGCGGATTTTATATGTAAGCATATTTAAATATATATCGCGGATTTTTCGCTGCTTCGCGGGTTTCTGCGGACAATAGGTCTTTTAATTCTGGTACATGCTTCCTCAGTTGGTTTGCCCAGTTGATTTCATACAAGGGACGCTATTGGCAGATGGCTGAGAAGCTATCCAGCTTACTTTCTCTCTCTCTCTCTCTCTCTCTTGCGCTGACGTAGGGGGGTGTGAGCAGGGGGGCTGTGTGCAGCTGCTTCCTAAAGGACATGCTGCACGGAGCTTCGCATACTTAAAAGCTCAAAGGGCACGTATTGATTTTTTTTATCTGTCTCTCTCTCTATCTCTCTCTCTCTCTCTTCCTCTCTCTTCCTGCTCCTGACAGAGGGGGTGTGAGCTGCCGCCTTCAACAGCTTTGTACCGGCGGTGCTTCGCATACTTAAAAGCCAAAAAGCCCTATTGATTTTTTTTTTGACTGCTTGCTTTGCACTCCTTTGAAAAGGAAGATATGTTTGCATTCTTTTAATTGTGAGACAGAACTGTCATCTCTGTCTTGTCATGGAGCACAGTTTTAAACTTTTGAAAAAGAGACAAATGTTTGTTTGCAGTGTTTGAATAACGTTCCTGTCTCTCTACAACCTCCTGTGTTTCTGCACAAATCTGTGACCCAAGCATGACATTCTAAAAATAACCATATAAACATATGGTTTCTACTTCGCGGATTTTCTTATTTCGCGGGTGGCTCTGGAACGCAACCCCCGCGATGGAGGAGGGATTACTGTATATACTTTCTGTAATTTTCCTTTCAATGATGTGTGTGACAAGAAAATATACCTTTAGGGTAAAGACTTTACCAATTGGAATAATACAAAATGAGTCAGGACGCTATTTTTATTGCTTACGTGGTCAACGATCAGGAGACTAGAAAAGCTATAAAAAAACAAGGATATCTGCGCTCGAGGCAGATGAAGTGCGGTGTCCTAGGACTGTATTTCTCTGTCATTTTACCCTTGCCTGGTATGTATCAATAAAAGGTTTTTACTAATTTTAATTTCTTCTCTGTCTTCAGTCACAAAAAGTGTCCACACTCTCAAATAGGACAGATCCTCACAAGAATAATTCAAATAAAAAGATCTTTCATTTGATAGGACTGCTGGTCCATCCAAAATTCAACTTGTTTCTCTATTCTCTTTGCAGAAATAGCACCTTCCATGAATCACTTTACCAGGATTGCACCCCAGCTCTTTGACAGCTTTTCTCCCCTCTTATTACAATATTCACTGTAATATATTTATACACACATTCATTATACAGTACATATGCAGAGAAAGTAAAAAAAAAATCAAATGGGTCATCATATAATCTTTTGCGTTAGGAAAATGACTGCAGGCTTGAAATATTTAATGCAGCTAGAATGCCGAATTTAAAAGGCTATGAAAAATTTGGAGATCAGGCTTCACTGTGCTGAAGTTACAACATTTTCAAAGGCTGGAATTACAAGAATAAGGAGGGTGAGGCAATTAGGTTTAGGGTGGTAATATTATTGGCCATTGGGAGCTTTGGTAAGCCCATTCTCTGAATTCCCATTGCCCTCAATTTGAAAGCCAAGTGATGTGCTGAGACAAACAGCTGCAAAGGGCTTCAGCTGCTCTGAATGCCTGATGCTGCAAAAAGAAATGAGATAAGGAGAGGTAAAGGGAGAAAAAAATACAGGAAACTAAAAAGTTGTGAATCATTTTGATTAGTGCCTTATCAAAATATTAATGATATATTACTGCTTAATTTTAGTAAGAAGGGTGGTACATTAGCAAAGATGTTAATGCTGCTGCCTCACAATTCCAAAGTTTTGGGTTTAAATTTTGGTTCAGTTACGGTTCTGGTGGGGTTTATATTTTTACCTAGTGTCTGCATGGGATTTTCACCAGAAAGTCTCTTT
The DNA here is from genome assembly GCF_900747795.2 of Erpetoichthys calabaricus. Lineage (NCBI taxonomy): Eukaryota > Metazoa > Chordata > Cladistia > Polypteriformes > Polypteridae > Erpetoichthys > Erpetoichthys calabaricus. The sequence continues at coordinate 96,373,449 of NC_041402.2, read as the reverse complement.
TTCCTGTTACATCCCAAAGACATTAATGCTCAGGAGACATTCGGTTATTTGGTGATAGTGAGCTGAGTATGGGTGTGTTTTTGTAAGAATGTGCCCCTGGACTGTTCTGGTGTTCTGAAAACTTCAATCTTCATTATGAATTATTTGACTTTTTTCTAATTAATTAGGTGATAAAGCTTTTCCTTTAAGTCCTGAATGTAGAATGTTAGATTTGTCCATCCAGCCATCCATTATCCAACCCGCTATATACTAACGACAGGGTCACGGGGATCTTCTGGAGCCAAACCCAGCCAACACAGGGCGCAAGGCAGGAAACAAACCCCGGGCAGGGTACCAGCCCACCGCAGTGTTAGATTTGTGCAACCAACATATGCCATAGGATTGACTGAATATAGCTACTGCTTCACAGCAATGTGACTGTGGTTTATGTTACGGGTGCTCTCTGCATGGAGTTTGCATGTTCTCCTTGTGTATGTGTGTGGGTTTCCTTTGGGTCCTGTTGTTTTCTCCACAGTCCAAATGCTTGCAGGTTAGGTGAACTAGCATTGTTAAGTTGTCCCTAGAGTTTGTGTGTTTTTCCTGTGAAGGACACTGGTGCCTTATCTAGGGATATGTTCCTTGTTCAGACAGGCTCCAGCTTTCCTGCGACTCTTTCTGTAATAAGCAGGTTAGGAAAATGGATGGATACTAATGAAAAAGGTAGATGAATAGGCAGACAGAAGAAGCACAAACTCTTTTGCACAAACATTTTACATATTGTACCACTATGTTTATAAAGTTGGTTGTTTCACAAAACGTGTATGCAAAACATGATCTACAAGCATTGCTTTGTTTGCTTTTGAGCTTTTCTACAAAAATTCAAATATATTAGCTATGGTGCTGTTGTATCTATTTATCAAACAAACAAGCCAGTTCCGCATATCTCTTATGTAAAATGGGTACATTATTCACCTTAATAAAAGAATAAGTGTTTGTGTGTCTGTCTGTGTTGTCCGGTTGCTATGTTTCTGTCATTCAAAAAGATGGCACATGACAAACCTTTTTTAGTAATAAAATGCATTGCATTAATTTAGGTTTACTTAGATTTCAACCAGTTTTAGATGAGTGGCACAGCCAGTTGAACCATAAAAAAGCTACTGTGATGTATTCCTATATAAATTTTCTGAACATGCTTTTTCCATGTTGACTCCATGAGAACATGAAGCTTTTCCCATAAGAATTTTGGAAGTCAGGAATCAGCTTTGGCATGGGGTACATTTATGCACATATACTGCTGGTCATTTCATACATGGCAGTCTACCACCATGAAATCATGGAAAGGTACCTACAGTAAATGCTACTTTTGTTGCTCACGTCACAGAGTTTGAATACCTAAGAAAGTAAGCTCCTTAGTCAACAAAGTGATTAAATGGCAAATATTTAAACAGTTAATCTACTGCTACACTGTTTGCCTGCCAATACCTGTTTCTTTGTTCCAGTCTTCACAACCAAGTGCATCAATTCCACAGGTGGTGAAAATACTCCCTTTAAAAATTATGAGACGTAAAGTGCTTAAGATGGTGGTAAAGGGTTGAAAAGAGAGAAAATGTTTTTGAGCAAGCTCGTGAAGGATGGTGAGTTGTTAAGTTGTGTAATTTCATTTCTGGGAGTAGATCAGTGCCATACAAAAGATGCAGTAAAGCACATCAAGATATGTATAACAGGTGGTTTTAATAAAAGCAGCAGGTCAGATGATAGAGTGTTCAGTCCTCACATCTCACATGATTCCAATGGAACCTGGAATTAAGATTACTGCTAGGGAGACAAATATATCAGAGTCATGAGAAAAAGTAAGCACAACCCATAAAATGTTCTTTTCTTTTAACATATGTGGATATATCAGGATGGTATCTTCATTTAAACACCATCTTTAGTTAAAGGTGAGTTAATTAAAAAAAAAAACTATTGTATAAAGATGTGATTTTGCAATAATTTACTCCATGAAAAATGATCATATATTCCTTTTCTTTCTGTGGAAAAAAGTAAAGACACCCTTGGTTTTAATAGTCAGTATTGCCCACTTTGACAGAAACAACATCAAGTTCCTAAACTGTCTACGCATGTCTGACATCAAATGGGAGAACATTTTTTAAACTTCTCCATGCATACTTCTTTTAGCTGTGCAATATTTGAGGGGTGTCTTGTGTGCACAGGCCATTTCAAATCCTTCCGCAGCCACTTGATGGGATACAGAGCAGGGCTTTGATTTGGCCATTCCAGAACCCTCCATTTCTTTCATATTATCCTTTCCATGGTGGATTTACTGGTATGTTTAGGGCCATTGTCATGTTGTAAGATCGTTTCAGTTGAGCTTCAATGTTCTGACAGATGGTCTCACTTTATCATCAAGCAACGTGTGGTACAATAGAGAATGCAAAGTGTTTTCTACGATGGTGAGCTGCCCAGGATCTGATGCAGCAAAGCAGCCCCAAAATATAACATTTCCACCACCTTGGTATACAGTTAATACCAGGTTCTTCTTGTCAAATGATATCTTTGGTTTTCACTAAACATTTGTGCACCTTCTTTCTAATGGTAGACTCATGTACTTTGACATAAACAGCGCCAAGAGCTACCTGTAGATCCTGCGATGGAATTCTGGTACTTAGGTACTTAATTCAGCAACTTGCATTCTGCTTTCTGGCTGAACTTGCTGAGGTGGCCTATTTTGGAAAAGTCTGCAGTTGCTTGAAATCTTCTCCACTTGTAGATGATATACCAGACAGCGGAATGGTTGACTTCCAAATGTTTGGAGATCTTTTTCAATCCCTTCCCAGACTCATAGGCGTCTATGACTTCCTTCTTTAACACACACTTCGACAACAAAGAGCAAACTAAACTAAATATCCAAGGTTTAAATAAGACTGAATCCTCCAAGATCCTTTCTAATTATGTTCTAATCATCAGTACCTGATCTGTTGCAACTGATTCCAATTTTAGGTATTTGAGATAATGATAAATGTCAGTCAGTCAGTCAGTCATTATCAAACCTGCTATATCTTAACACAGGGTCACGGGGGTCTGCCGGAGCCAATCCCAGCCAACACAGGGCGCAAGGCAGGAACAAACCCCAGGCAGGGCGCCAGCCCACCACAGGTAGTGATAAATGTAGGGGTGTATTTATTTTTTCCACATGCAAAATTTGCTTTTATGTTTATTTAAATTATACAATGCATCTTTATCTGTGGATACTGTTTAAATGGAGATTAAATCTTGATCTGTCCATATATACAGTATTTAAAAAAATCATGAGGTGTACGTACTTTTTAACATTGCATACAAATAAAGAGATAGAAGGCATCATGAAATTCACGGAAAGACTTCAACTCAGAAATATGAGGTGTAAATTAGGACTGCTGTTTCTGCAAGGAGATAAGTTAATAAGATGACATCCACCTTTGTTGACTTTGTCTTTGATTACTGAGTACTTGACAGGCAGACCATAACTGTGAGTCAGAATGGGTAGTCATAACATTAAGGAGGTCTCTTTTTTAAATCTTTTCACCAGGCCTACATTTTCTGTCTATACTAAGATTTCTTGCCTTTTTGATCATTAGTTGGAAATTGATTATAGACTATTTATTTCTATTTTACTGTTTACTTGTGAGAGCATTCAAATAATGTTTATGTATATTTTACAGATGTCATTATGTGTTTGCTGTTCTTTCACTAAAGTGTCTATCTATCTGATGATAAATTAAAAAAATACAGCTCAGCACACTGTGTAAATTTCCTTTTTAAAGTTATAAAGCCAACTGTAAGCTTGAATTGGGTCATCATGGTGATTAGTAGTGCAGTGTCACATCTCTGGTAAGTTGGATTACATTACTGGTCACCATTTATGATGATTTTGCAATTGTCTGAATAGTTTTTTTGCTGGTACTCCACTTTCCTTTTGATGGACTGGCCATCCAGGTTCAGTTCCTACTTTATGACCAAAACTTTTAGGGATATACTGTAGATTCAGAAAAGAGACAGATGGATGCAGTAGCTCAGATAATGCAGCATTTGGGATAAATGACTAATGCTACATTTTTCAATTCCAGCATGACTGCTGTATTAATCACTATTTTGCAATATACAGGCTAGTTCTCTCTGGATACTCAGGTTTCCTCCCTCATTCAAAAGAGTCGAATATAAATTTAACTGGAGACTCTGATCTGTTCTAGTGTGAGTTAGTGTTTGCTCGATGAACTGGAATCACTTACAGGGCTGGTTCCTCCTTTGCTGTTAAGATAGGCTAAGGCCCTGTGATGGAAAGTGAGGGTTCAGAAAACAGCTGGTTTAAATTAACTGCTGAGTTCAAAGTAATAGCTGAAAAGACATGGATTGCGTTAAGAAAAACAAACGGGAAACAAGAAACATAAAAATACCAACTGGGTCAGTGCACTGCATGCATTTCTCTTAATGAGGAATAAAATTGCAGCCTGAAAGTCATATATCTTATTGATCTGTGTCATTCCCAACAGAGCCACTAGCTGCTTATGCCACGGGAAAAGGAGAGTAACACAAAATAGTGACAATGACTTACAGCAATTTATACAGTGATAGGCACACAAACAATATTATAATATGTCTGCGTGCATATTGTCAGTACATATTAAGTTAAAACTTTATTCATGCATTACAGAGGAAAATATGCCATTGGCATTTAATACAATAAGAGAGTAACAACATTGTGGTTGCATGGTGGTGAGATAGGGGTGCTATATCACCTTGTATTTTTGGGCCTGTAGGATTTGGTTAAGGTTCTTTTTAGAGTCAGAATAGTGAAGCGGGAAATTCTTAGAATTCCTCCTCAGTGGCCTGGTTGATGAGACGCTGGGAGGGTGATTAGGTAAGAATGTCACTGAAGGTCAGGAGAGGATAAATGTTTATGTATGTGTTTAGTGGAAACAGCAAATCATTTTGCTTAATTATTTTTCCAGGCCTTCAGCAGCTCAGCAAAGTTAAGAGGACTCTGCCATGAAAAAGTCTCTTATCTAAGTGCCTGCTGGCATCACATCCTTATGTATCTTATACAGAACTCAAATCAAATAAGTGTTCCTTTCTTTTTGACAGTTTTTAATTCATCTACAGCAATAGCAACTGAGGACCATGACCATATTATGAAAGCATGCAGTACAGTGAAAAAATTTTTCTGAAATTTGTGATGAGGTGAAATGCACACAGATTACTTTTTTGGTGATTTCAGGGATTTTCCTATTTAGAATTAAACTGAGCTGTTAGTATCAAACTTAAAATAAATCTGAGATAGCCAGCGTAGTGTGAGTAAGAGAGTGAAAATCTTGATCGGTAAAATTATTACAAATTATATATTACTAAACCTTATTGTCCTCAGATTTTTTGGAATTAGAACATAACTATTGATATTATTAGAAAGCTTCTTTGTGTACAATGTTGTTGGTGCATTTGTTGCCAGTCACCCCAACCTTGACTATCTCCATTTCAAGTAGTGGAGAGGAGGAAGGTTAAAAATTGTATGTCATAAACCTAATGTAGGATAAGTGGTGCTAGTGTGCTAAATTTAAGGTCTGTGACTTGAAAAAGAAAGCAGTACATAAGTAGCAAACAAACAAACAGAGAGTGTGCATTATACATAGCGATTACCCTAAACCAGATATAATGTGCCTATCCAGGTTTGGCTCCCACCTTGTGGCCGGTGCTGAAGCAGTGTGGTGAAACAGTAGTTAGTGCTGCAGCCTTACAACCCAAGCCCTTGTGAAGTTTACATATTCTTTCTATATTGAGGAATATCTCCTACTGATTTTTCTCCTCCTTTCAAATATAATAATAATAATTAATTACATTTATATATAGTTTTTATTTTTTGCTATTGAAAGTGCTTTACATAGACAGAGGTTACACCACTTCAACCACCACCAATGTATAGCACTCACCCGGATGATGCAATGGCAGCCATTATTCTGCTGGTATGCTCTCCACATATTAGCTATTAAGTGGTGAAGGGGTGAGAGAGATAGCCAATTAGAGACAAAACATGATTAGGGGGCCAGAATGGATGAGACCATGATGAGCAATTTAGCCAGGTTGGGAGCATACACTAATAGCATGTTGCTGCACCCACCGCACAACGAACCACTTGGATTGGGACCTGAGTGCAGCAGAAGACACCTCAGCACCACACTGGAACAGTGTGAGGTTTTTTTTTTATGGTGGCTGGAGTACCAGTCCTGCCACCAACCCCACGTTTTCCCTGTAAGTTGGAGGACCTGCTTGCAGGGCTGGATGCTGGTTAATGTCATACCCAGGATGTGGAAATTGCAGTTTAAGGGCCTTGCTCAAGAACCGTCAATCTTCCGATTGCCAGCACAGATTCCTAGCATCAGAGCCACCACTCTGCCCTATTTAACCAAGACATCGGGGTTAATCCAAGTCTTTTTGAAAAATGCTCAGTGATCTTTAATGACCACAGAGAGTCATGACCTCAGTTTTCTGTCTCATATTTACAGCACAGTGTCCCTGTTACTGCACTAGAGCTTTGGAATCCACACATAGTCCACAGGGTAAGTGCCCCTGATGGCCTCACCAACATCTCTACTAGCAGCAACCCTAACTTTTCCTAGATGGTCTCTAGACCCAGCTTCATGTATGAAGAGCTGTTGGTATGGCTGCTGATGTCTAGCTTAGGCTGACTGGCAGCTCTGAAATGGCTTGGTAAGACTAACTGTTGGAGTGCTAGTGAGTATGCCATGGATGGAATTTGCATCTATTTCAGGTATGGCACCTACCTTGTGCTGTATGGTGATAGGATAGTTTCTGAGCAACCCAGAAAATGAAGGAATGAATAAATGTGTGATTGCCCTCTTAACAAAGATTACACTGAAAAGTGTTTGGCATGGGTTCAGCATTATACAGTATGCCTGTCTATCCTACAGCATCTACAAACACAGTGAAAGTGATAACTACCGATGGGTAAAGTGACATTGAACCTCCAAACAAGAAAGAAAGGTGAATATTATGAAAAAGTATTGCTACAATAGGCAGCTTTATCACACTTTAAATTTTTCTGGTAAGTGTTAGTCATCTAAATTTCTCTATTAAGACCAAGGTTATGATTTTAGGACTGTCACATAATTAAAATAATAACTGAAAAAGTTAAAAATTACTGCAGTAGGAATGGGGGGCACAATGGTACTTTAGCTGATGGTGCTGCTGCCTCACAGTACCAGAGACCAGGGTTTAATTCCTGACACCCAGGACTTCATGGGAGGTATTCACATGTTCTTAAAACATCTGTCTAGGTTTTCACTTTCCTTCAGTTTTTCCCATACCTTCTAGAGATATGCCCTGTGACCCTTAAATGGATATAAAATAGAAGGGTGGATGACACACATGTGAGAGGAAATAAAAGGTGATTAAGAGATAATGCAGTTACTTTTGGGTAATGTACTTATTGTGTAAGTAGCATAAAGGGTTAAGTAAGCATATGAGAAAACCAGCAAGATGGTGGTTTAAGGAATTTGCTGATGTCATATACACAGTAAGACTTGGCAGTTGTCACATACACAGAAATTTCATAAAGAAGGGTAAGAGATGAACTTAAGAATTATTTGAGAAAAACAATAATATAGTAGAAGGAGACTTTTATTTTGGGTATGTAAGCTGGCTCTGTTCTCTGCTGGGATCATCTCATGTCCTTTTGTTAATAGTTGTATTTATTTTAATTAGAAACCAATAACATTCCATACAGTCGAGACAAATTTAACAAATCAAAGCAAAATTCGACTCACACTCAAAAGAAAGTGAGAGGAGCCAGCAACGAAGCTACTCTATAAAAGGAGAAAGAAAAGAAGGGTATCCTTTTTCCTGAAATGGAAGCTTATTCTAAAACGTTATTGATTAGATCCTGACATAATTTTAAAAATGTTTTGAACAGATACTCTAAGTGAGAATTTGATTTCAAGTAGTATAGAACATCCACTACCCACTGATTAAGAGTGGTGGAGTGAGATTCTTCCAGTTGAGCAAGGTAAGTCTACATGCTAGTAGTGTAGTAAAGGAAATTACAGTTTATTTGTCCTTCTCCAATTTAAGGCTGTCTGGGAGTACACCAAACACAGCTGTTGTTGGGTTAGGAGTGATTGTGACACCAAGGCGGTTTGAGAGGCATGCAAAGATTTTTGTTCAAAATGTTGTTAATTTGGTTCACGCCCAGAACATGTGGTCCAGTGAGGCTGGAGCTAGATTGCAACATTCACAGGTTGAATCTTGCCCTGGAAACATTTTGGACAATTTTAAATTAGATAAATGCACTTGATAAAAGATTTTAAGTTCGAGTGTATTCTGTGCATGGCTGCCTTCCACACCTTTTCTGAAATATTGAGCAACATATCATTTCCCCAGTATACTCTGGGGTCTTTGAAAGGAAGAGACTTTAAAATATTTTTATAAATTGTAGAGATGCTGAGTCTTCAAGACTCATCAATAATTCTTCTGGAATAGAACAAGGTGGAAGGTGAGGAAAATTGGGCAGGTTCTGATTAGCAAAGTTTCTAGTTTTAATGTAATGGAGGAATTCTGTTGATGAGAAGTTGTATTTGAAGACTAATTGCTTGTAGGATGCAAAGACATTATCTATGTACAAGTCTCTAAGCGTTTTAACCCCAGGCATTTTCCAGACATTGAATAGTGTATATGTTTGAGAGGGTGGAAAAAGGTGGTTGTTATGTAGAGGAGCAACAGATAAAAGCTTCTCATGTCTTTTAACCAATCAGAGTAAATGTCAGTTGGTATGCAAAGCGTTAATGCAGCACTGTCAATGCAAACTCAGTTTCCTATAAATGTGTAACTCTGTCTTTGCTCTATGACCATTCTTTATGACCCACCCGAGTAACGAAGGGTTAACAGTCTGCTGTGATGGAGTGTATCCCTCTTCATGAAGAGAAATTAAAGATGAATAAACAATTTTCCTCCTGCCTGTTTTGTTGGGTTGATTGATTATTTAAATACTCAAAGAGATCCTAGTTGAGGACAAGATTTTTTTCTTTGATCTATTTCCATTGTATTTCTTCCAAGCCCATTAACAAGGAGTTCAGTTAGATTACTGTGGAAGTTTGCAACCTTTGTGACTCTCTGGTACTAAGTCAATAAACCCTGGCTTTCAATAGTGCAACATGTTAAATGTTTAAACAGAATGTTCAAAAGATATTGTCTGAAATTACAGATATTTTTTATTTACATCCATCCAGTCAGTTAATTATCCGTGTTCTGAACCTGTTTTCTCTGTTTCTTTAAGTATCATTTCACTAAAACAAAACAAACTTACTATACTTAAAATTTTTTAATATAATAATAATAATAATACATTAAATTTTATTTATATAGCACCTTTTCCATGCTCATGTCACCAGACATTTCATTTTAGTGACCATTTCATTCTGTGTAGGATTATAATACAAAACAACTTGCATCTAGCAAACAACAGGCGCAGAATTGCAGGATCATTTGCATGCCTTAAGACAATTAACTTCCATATAAGCTATACATGGAGAGTCATCTAAAAAGCACCTTTGACCTACGTTTGTTGGGGCCTAGTTAAAGTGGGCTGCTATCTGGCATAATGCTTCTCCCACTTTTATTCATTTTTTATTTTCATGTGTAATAAGGCGCTATATTGCGCCCGTCCCGACACAGACTCACATGGAGGCACATGTAAAAAACAAAGCACAGACTTTATTTTCTTCACCTGTGGGGCACGTCTTCCCTGTGAACCCCACAGGCACAACACAGTCCAAAATAGCACAAACAAAAACACAACACTCCCTTCTGGCACCACCACTCCGCCCGTCAAGCTTGATCCTCCTCCTCCCAACTCTGGCCACTGAGTGGTGGTTGCTGGCCCCTTTTATAGCCCACCCATATCTTGATCACCTGTTTCCGGTTGCACTTCCGGGTGGGGCTGAAGACTCATCCAGCTGGGCTCAGGGACACCTGCAGCACCCCCTGGTGGCCACCCCAGATCCCAACAGGGCTGTGGAGAACTCCATCTCCCATGGAGCCCTGCGGGAATATGAGGCACCACCGTCAGCCAGAGAGGCTGCCACCAAGCATCCCAGGGGAGGTATTGAGCAGCCTATGGTTGCTCCCCCGGAACATATGTCGAAGGGGTGTCCTGGCCAGTCATGGGACCCAGCCATCCACCACATTGCCCCTCTCTCAGATGAGCTCCGTGGGGCTCAGTGGCACGTCCCACGAGGGCTGGTCTTCTCCAGGATGGGGAGACGGCATCCTCAGTACCACGGCTCCGCCCTGTGGAAACATAAGCAAGAGGTCTGGGGGTACTGCCCCGACGTCCCTGCCAATCAGATGTCCTCTTTGGACAACACCGCCAGACGTGACCACAGCGGCCGCAGTTATAACATGACCGACCCCCTCCAGTTCAACCCCTGCGGGACTGGAAGCAGGAAGGAAACCCCTACCCCTAAATCCGCTCAGCTGAGGACTCGTGGCGTCTCTGCCACTCTGCAGAGCAGCCCTCCAGTGCCCTGAAGCAGACGGCTTATGCTGTGCTCTGTACGGAGTTCCCATTTTCCTCTTCTGGTCCTCCTCTTACTCTGTAGTGCACTGTCGGTCTGGGTCCCCTTATGAGAAGAATATGGACTCCTTGCCATCTGCACCCCTTTGGATGCCCGTGAGACTGGTGCCAGCAGTTGAGGCAAGGCTCTTTGGCAGACAATGTCTACCAGCTGCCTCCCTGCACACTCCTCTACCACGCTATCAGTCATCACAGCTGCGTCTCGTGTAGGAGGCGGGGCGGCTTAGCAAGCAGAACTCACCGACCCCACTGCCATTGTGCTCCGCCCTTTCCTTTCATATACTGCACAGGCATCACTTACCTGTACTGCTGAATCCTTCAGGCTGGAGAAACCTGCCCCGCACCGCTTCAGCCACTCGTGGATGACCCCTAACGGCATGCTGAGCTTCTCCAGCCCTTCCTTTGCCTCTTGCAGGGTTTGAAAAACCTGAAAGAGGGACTGCAGGGGTAGGAGGATGCCCTTCACTTCCCGTACAGCCCGAAGCAGGTTAGTTTCGTCGGCTGGCAATGGACTCAGACTCACATTGTCCTCCCCCGTCGACTGCGAGCCATTGAGGTCCTGCGCGCTCCCCACAGGCCCTTTCGGGAGATCTCCAGGAGTGGAGTGGAGGTTCGCCGTCCGCGCCTCTTCTCTTTTGTCAGCGGGGTGCCAACACACATTCCCCACCCCCTTACCTGCATCTGGGAGGTTTCCCTGCTCCTCCGCAAGGAACACCGCGCCATGGAGATTGTCCGGACTTTCGTCCTCCAAGGGATGTCCGAGGACAAAGAAAAGACCCAGGTTGGCCTCGCTGTCCCCAGAGCTTACTCCACCAACACGCCATGGACACATGTCATCCGGCCACCAACGGGTATCCTGCCCCTCAGCGCCTAGGAGGCAGGCAGACGAAAACACAGAGCAAGATTCTCTGAGCCCATCACCCCCGGGCCCGTCACCTACCTTCTGCTGCAACCCATGGTGCCAGCAAGCGTGGTGGCGTCTGGCAGCCGACCTTTGAGTCCGCCCGGACCTTCTCTTCCCCATCAGCGCAGCGTCCTTCGGGGCTTCCTGGTGGTCTTCCTGCGGCTCCCTGCCGCTTTTGCAGGCGCGTGCCTCACACTGCTGCCTCGGGTGCATGCTCTCTGTGCTGTGCTGCGCGTGCTGTCATGCAGCTGTGTCGGGTGCGTGCTCTCCGCACTGTACTGCGCATGCTCTCACGCTGCTGTACCGGGTGGTTACACAATTTAAACTGCAGGTCCCGACCCCAAAAGATGGACTGGAATCCTGCCAACTACGCCAGTGTAATAAGGTGCTATATTGCTCCCGACCCGGCACAGACTCACATGGAGGCACATGTAAAAACAAAGCACAGACTTTATTTTCTTCACCTGTGGGGCATGTCTTCCCCGTGAATCTCACAGGCACAACACAGTCCAAAATAGCACAAGCAAATACACAACACTCCCTTCTGGCAGCATCACTCCTCCCGTCAAGCTTTGTCCTCCTCCTCCCAACTCTGGCCTCTGAGTGGTGGTTGCTGGCCCCTTTTATTGCCCACCCGGGATAATCAGGTGCTTGATTATCTGTTTCCGGTTGCACTTCCGGGTGGGGCTGAAGACTCGTCCAGCTGGGCTCAGGGACCCATGCCAGGGAGGCTGCCACCAAGCATCCGGGGGGAGGTATTGAGCAGAGCATGGTTGCTCCCCCGGAACATATGTCGAAGGGGCGTCCCATCCAACACACATGTTTATTTTTCATTTTTGTTTTTCAGTCTTATGTCCTAGATGGCATGATGTTATGGTTAACATTTGTGCTTTACAACTGAAGGAGACTGGGTCTGAATTCAGGTCAGGACAAAGTCTTTGTGAAGATATACATACTTCATATGTGCAAAATGATTTACAGGAATGTCTCAACCTGTTCACCACCATATTCAACATATGTACTGTAAAATAAAGACACACAAGAGCATAAAGGTTTGGGGTTTTCCGGCCCCGTATACTGTAAGGAAGATTCAGTTTTCAGGTTATACAGTCCAAGTACATTCACTGGGTTAACTGCTAACAACATGTGGTTTGATGGGGGAACTTTTATAGAGGGGACCGGAATTGAACAGAGGAATGCTGGGTAACGAGGAGTGGTGCAGTCTGGGATACTGACGTCATCAGAGGGAAGTAAGCTGTGGAAGTGGAGTAGCGGGAGGTGATTCAGGGTGCCGTCGTTTCCTTCTTTCTGGGAAGATAAAGAAAACAAGGTTAGCTGCCTGCCCGTCCCATATGGCTTTCGGCTTTCGCGCTCTTTCCCGGGTCGTTCTGTGACTCCCCATGCGCGCGTGCGTGACAGGACCATATGTGGCACATAAATTGTCCACAGAAATTGTATATAAGTATATACATTGCAGTACCATTAGTGTTAACATAATTTTGACTCATCCTGTATATATTGTGAAAAATAATCAGCCTCAACACATGTAAAAGGTTTGGGGCAGCCACCCATATATTATCTCTGGCTACAAAAGAGTTTTAAAGACAGCACTGAAGTGCACTGGTTCAGTTCCAAACTGAACTGACCTGATTTGTGAAAAGGTGGCAGCTTTAAAATCCAAAACCAGAAGTGATGTCATCTATGGCTGGAACCAGAAGTGACATCGTTCTAGGCTCTGGAGCTAGAAGTGATGCCAGTCTTAGTGGCAGAACCAGAAGTGACATCAGTCTTGGCACTGGAACTGGAAGTCATGTCATCGATGTTGAATCAGATAAGTTTTCCCATATTTGGCCTGTAGAGACAACAGAAGTAGGTTTACCGCACCCTGCCACCCCTGGCCTGGTGGGTAATTACATTCACTTGGTCATTCAGAACTGACCTTAAAATACTACTTATGCTTTATAAAGCCTTAAATAATCTTACTCCATCCTATATTTTGGAATGTTTGCCCCTACACTCCAAGTCACAACCTTAGATCTTTGTATGGAGGTCTGGTTATAATTTCAAGAGCCATGCTTAAAAGAAGTGTGAGACAGCCTTTTGCTGGAATACTTTACCAATTTGCCAGACAAATACAGTGGAACATTTAAAAAAAATTGTTAAAACCCATTATTTTAATTTGGCTTTTTCATAGCTCCATTTTAGTTGTATTCCTAATAGACCATTTGGGCATAGAATTATCACATGGATAATGGATCCATAATCTTTACAAATCTCTATTATTCTCTGGTGTCTTTTCCGGTTCTTCTGTGGTGACAATCTGTACCACCACCACCTGATCAAGGCACCATGCAGCCACCTGTGATGATGGAATAAAGGCAGATGCCCCAGCTGTCCACAAGACCAGCATTATAAAATCATATCATGCGAAGAATGAAAACAAAGAGGATTGATTTAAATACATTTATGTTAGGTAAAATGTCCAGATTCTTTTTCTCTCTCTCTCTTGCCTAACTGGAATTTTTTTGTCCTCCTGGCTATCTGACCTAACCTTTTTTGTACTTATTCTTTGATAGTAGTGCCTAATTTTAATTGTTTTTCTATTCTTGTGACTTTCTTTTTGTCATGGTGTAAAGCACTTTGAGCTACATTGTTTGTATTAAAATGTGCTATGTAAATAAATGTTGTTTATTGCAGCCAGGTGTGGGTGCCTGGGTGTATGTGTCCTGTGATGCTATAAACCTGAATTGGTTAGTTTAAAAATGGACAGCATCTTTTACCATGTGCTAAGTGTCAAACGTAAGTGCAAAGTCTTCAGTGGAATCCAATGAGGCCAGCTTGCTTGGATTTTGTTATAGAATGCACACTTAAAGATAGGTTTTCCCAGGCAGGATTTCAACTCAAAGTCCTCTGAGTCAAGAGACTGTTTCTGGGACGAAGATAAAAGACAAAGTTGAAATGAGAAATTCTAGGTCTTTACCTCTGCTTTCTTACTGCACATGTAAAAATTTCAAGGTACGTGAGGATTATGGTGAATAAACTTTCAGCAATATCCGTCAAAAGAAAGCATCCTGATTGAAATTCAGCAGAATATCTAATCTATTTAGTCTGTCCTTTCACTTACAATAATAGGTTTTAAGGAATATCTAATCATCCCTCCATATCTAACCAACCTAAGACGGGTCTCCAGTCTATCCCAGGGTGCACTATTGCTGTGGTTTTCAACCTTTATCTCTCTGAGCTCCCCCAGTGTACCATGAAAATATGTGAAGGCCTTCCTACACAGATCATGATATTTACCCTCTTGTACTTTTGCTGCAGTCTTGAAAAAGTGCTTTTTTGAGCTTGAATTCATTAAAAAAAGCATGTCAACTGCTATGCTTTTACATTGCCTGTGTTTTTTAAAGTGTAGGGTGATTCTAATGGGTGGGGTCCTGAGTTATGATGATTACTGTCTTAATAATGAAGCAATCCAAACGAAATAAAGATTACAATATTCCTGGATAAATGTAAGAACAAGTGAGTGTACAAGAACAAGCCTTGTACACTGGAGCAATTACAGCAAAACATTGAACAGGAAATTGCTGCCATCAGCCCTACAATGCTTGCGGATAACTTTGCCAATATGGAGCGCCATGTTGATCTGTGTTTGCTAGAAGAAGGCAACCATTTCCAACGTTGAATGTGATTGAATTATTTACACATCTCTCAAGGTATGTACTGTATTTATTTTGTTTCTATCATTTAATTATTATATGAGTGACACATCATAACTCGGGGCCCCATCCATTAGAATCTCCTTGTATAATACAAAATTAAGAAGCCATTTCAAAAACAGCCTGTGTGTTTTTATTAAGCAAAAGTCATTTTTAATTCCTGAATTTCTTAAACATCACATAAAATGAATCAACGTTTTTAAGGAATAAACAGCACGTAACAAAATGCAGAATTTGTCACTGCAAATATTTTTGATAACAAAACTTACTCACTTGACTTAAATATTACTTTTTAATTATATATTTCTGAAAATAAAAAATCAAAAGTAATCTTTAGAACTTAATTATAGAAGATAATTTGTTATCCCCTGGAGTTAGCACTGCAGCGTGTCCATCAGTAATAGCCACAGTTAACACGAATGGAAATGAAAATGTGTTTTTCTTTCCACATACAACAATCAAGTCAAAAGAACATGGTGGTGACAGCCATCAGGTAAGTCAGTGTTTCACAGTTTTTCTGGTGTTGCAACCCACACGATCTCCCCTTGGTGAATCTAGTGTGATAAGGGTGAGGGGATCGAGTGCAATTATTGGGCCACCACTACCCACTGTGCAAGCCATTTAAAATGATATCAACTATTAACACGTACACAATAAATGAAAGTGCAGAGAATCAAGTGGTACTGCACTATATGTTAGATTGTGTCAGTTCTCTACACCAACAAATACACCAAGAAGATCAGAAATCAACAAAAATTCTTTGTTTACTAAGCAATTTAACTATTGCTGGGATAACAAAGTGTAAATAAAGAACAACACCATTGACCTGCTGCACCTCTATGCCTAACTAATCATGTCTTAAACCATGTCTCTCTGATGTAGTGGCTTTGCCCCGCACAATAACATATTACAACACTTCCATTTCCTTTTCACCCTCCTGGGTGCTCTCTCCAGATATTTTCCCTCTTCCTTCTATCAGTTCAATTCTGGAATAGATGAATCAGCACTGAGACAGCTTTAAATCCCATGCCAGTATCACTTCTAGCATCAAGGTTGTTCCTACATTTGATCTCAGGACAGCAGGCTTCACCTTCTTCTACTGGTTCCTCTAATAGACCTTTTTTGTCCTTACAAGACCATGTCTCCAAGGCAGCACCAACGGTGAATAGTCAATTGGAAATAAACAACGGTCCTTCCTCCTGGAGCTCTGTATCCTTTAATGACTGGCATCATTTTCTCTTTGGGCAGAGTGCAAGGCATCCCTACCCACTGCTGGATTACATTCTTTCTAGTGTCCTGGAAAAGCAATACATGCATCCACCCAGATGATTTCTCTCTCATAATTGGGCTATTACCCCAAAATAATGTTCTTTTGGGGCATTCAACAAACATGCAGAGCTTGAAGCCCTTTGGCAACTCCTGTGCTCCAAATCTGGAATATGCTGGAGTTCTATTGATAGTGACAGTGTAGACCTAACTTTCCTGGTGGTCTGCTGTAAAAGTGTCCTTTTCAATTCCAGTGATACCTTTGCCTGTGGAATTCCTGCCACTGGCTAACCTTATATATGATTTACAAAGCAATACAGTAAAATATTACTGAGCTTTAAATATGACTCTAAACAAGAGAATAATTAGAAGATGTTAATCTCCATGTGTATTCACCACATCTCATTCAAATGCCCACCTGCCTCCTTCCTCTTTGCACTATAAGTATGAAGTAACTTAGTTTTTATCTCTTTATACAAACAGAAAGTCAGGCAATCTAATAAGAGTTTAAACAATTAAAGATTGTATGTGTACTGTAGGCGGCACGGAGGCACAGTGGTAGCGCTGCTGCCTCGCAGTTAGGAGACCTGAGTTCGCTTCCCGGGTCCTCCCTGCGTGGAGTTTGCATGTTCTCCCCATGTCTGCGTGGGTTTCCTCCGGGCGCTCCGGTTTCCTCCCACAGTCCTCAGACATGCAGGTTAGGTGGATTGGCAAATCTAAATTGGCCCTAGTGTGTGCTTGGTGTGTGGGTGTGTTTGTGTGTGTCCTGCGGTGGGTTGGCACCCTGCCCGGGATTGGTTCCTGCCTTGTGCCCTGTGTTGGCTGGGATTGGCTCCAGCAGACCCCTGTGTTCGGATTCAGCGGGTTGGAAAATGGATGGATGGATGTGTACTGCAGTATACACGAGGGCATCAGCGAGTGGAAATGTTGAGAGTTAGTAGTCTGGAGTGCATTTTTGGGATGTACAATGACAAGACCCTGCAAAAGGTTGAGAAAGTGAAAACTTACCAAGGTAATCTTTAGAATTTTAGCAGCCTACAGTATCAGTCACTTTAACTGTCAAAAGTCAACGCGATATTCCCTCAAATCCCTTGTCAGTGTTAATACTCACACTGCCATTAATTACAGATTAAAAATAAACTGGGGGTCCCATGAATCAGTACAAGCAGCGTTTAAGCCATTAGCAAAAAAAATCACATTGATTTATTTAATTATTTAATTATTCTGCAATAGTAAAAAACTGGAACTATCCAAACTAGTGAGATTGGAGCCATCCATGTACTTTGAAACAACAGAGAATATGAATACATATAAGAGATATATAACTTACAGTCATAAGAAATGCTGACTTATGGATAAGAAGAAATTGGTCCTGTACATTGTGATTTATTTATTTATTGTTTAACATTACCTTAAAAATGATTGCATGTTAGTATTAAAAAAATCAGAAATAACTTAGTAATAAGCAGCTACCAATGAGTATACATATCTGCCATATATTTAGAGGCTGGTATAGAAAATTATAATTAAAATATTTAATTGTAAATTCTTTTTTATTAAAAAAAGCCTTAACTTATCTTCATATATGTTATAATACCAAGTGATTGGTTTACTACTATTAAACAGACTTTTCTTTGACATATTAAAACCTAAATAAAATACAAATGGTAATAAAGAAATATCTTATTTTGAGTGGTGCAGCCTTTAACAGCCCTATACAAAACCAACATGCTCGCTGGTGTCAGAGTAGATGATTTTATTGGAATTATCTTAAAATAACTGCAAAAGAAATGGCTAGCTTTAAATGCAGACTGATGGGTGAAATATAATTTACTTAGTTACACAAGAAGTGCAGGGGAATATTTAGCTTGCTGCGTGTTCATCTGAAAAGCACGACAAGTCACAATAAAGAAATTTGTGCCATTTGCTGAGTGTTAGAGAGTAGAAGAGAGTTGGAGCCTATTGCCACAAGTTGGGTCCCAAGCAGTGAGTGGGTCTACATGGCACATGTTGTGTAAAAGACTTTCCATTAATGTCTGGACCTTAATTTGTTCCCATTTCTGGTAAAATAAATTTGCAGCTCTTAGTAGGATAAAGTGGGTATGGAAAATTTACTGACATATGTATCCAATTATTCTGGCTGTTTTTCTGGAATTTTATTGTCAAATACCATGAAGGGGGATTTCAATGGTCAGTGTTGAGGTAATACAGGGACTGGCTATGTTATTTTAATTTTTATGACTTATTCTAAGAATTATGTACACTAAAACTTCATTAACTAGACACCTAGTTCATTAAACCAGACACAAGATAAGAACCATTCCTAAGTGGTAAATTATTCCATCTTAAACTACAGCTATTCCGAGGTGGATGTACTCCTTACTACAGAAGGGAACATTGACCTCTAAAGAAATACAGTATGTTCATGAACTCCACACAATAGGTACAATAGCCTGTAATTGAGCCCTGGGCCTTGGCATGGTAAGGTGGCAAAAAGTATGGTAGTCTTGATGCCATCATGCTGTCCTACAAAGATACTTAGTCATATGAAAACTATTCACTTATATTGGTCATACCTTATATGTCATATGCATACATCCCATTGAAATTACAGTCTATAGTAAGCATTTTAGTCTGAAATAACATGGCTTGGCTACCACCTTCATTTTATCATTGTTTTTATCAATGTAACAAGATAAGGCAAAAATTAACCTTCAGTATTAATATCATTTGCATGGGTTACATGTTTTAGTTACCCTTTTAACCTAATTTTATTTGAACATCTAATGAAATAAGTGAGTATTCTGCTAGCCTATAGGCATCTGGCTGTATTGTTTACCAACACTAACGTCTCTGGGAAATAAATATAATCTCAAAAGACAGCCAAAAATAACAATATAATATTTTCAAACCCAAACAATTTTATTCAGGGTGTTAGGGAGCGGCCAAAAATAAAATGGTTAAATGAAAATGATTGTATTTTTTTATCTTGAACATACATGAGCTTTACTGAGCTGTAAGCTCCAGCCCCCTAAAGTATCTATTGTCATGGCTTACCTGTACAAATGTGCAAGGCTTTTATGGTACCCTGACCACAGTCTTCTTGCTTTCCCCAAACCTTGTCATATAAGCCACAGCAAACACACATTGACCTTTTCAGAGCTTCTTCTGTACTACTGCAGGGGGTAGAGCTTTTAGCTACAGTGACTCCAAACACTCAAATGATCTGCCTGGCATTGAAATAGAGGTTCCACCTAACTTAGTGTTTAAATTTGTACCTAAAAGTATTATTTTAGTATAGCATATTTCTGTTATAGCATCAGTTGAGAAGATTCATATCTATCTATCTATTATTAAAAGAAATCTCCTGTCCTGGAAAGCAAAAAGCAAGTCTACGATACGTGATCTTCTCGTAAGACATTTTAAAGACCCTCGAGACCAAAGACAGGCCCTACTTATCAAATATCATAACTGGCTAATACCAAGTCTTTCCCATTCACTTTTCCCACTTAGTGTCGGCTGGTGGTGCTTAGCATTTCTGCCACATTGTCCAGATTATAACTCCTGCTCTTGGAACTGGAACTCAGAATAAATACCATTCTTATTGACACAACCATGATTTATAATACAGAATGTAGAGTTTTCCAGGAGAGTCAGGGTGGCCAGTTGTGTAGGTCATGTACATAATATCCTGCATTTTTTAAGTGTCTGTGGCTCCCTGTGGTTCATTCTCTCTGGGGCCTGTGGTAGGCTGATGTTTTGTTTTTGTCTCCTCTTTTGGCAGATGAAAGTTGCTTAACATATTTGTACAACATCATTAACTTATACAGTATTATTACTTTTATGAATATTGAAACGCTGAATAAGAGTCTGTAATTGTGTCTACTGTATAAATACTGTACATTTGTTACAGTATATATTTGAAAGCACGTATTGTAAGTTGTTATGAATTTTTTGTTGGGCATACGATTTTTGTTATAATACTTTGTTTATTATATTATCTATAATATATTTATACAGCTATGATCCTATAAATTAAAAAATGTAAGTGTCCCAATTTTATAAAAGTATATGAAACTGATCTTAAGTATTTTTTAAGGTCTCTGTGTGAGGTTCCTTCAATACTAAATACTAAGCTGTGCCTAAAAACACACCTCTTCTCTATTTTTTATCAAGCTACTGATGAATCATTTTATTTTATAACTGCCATTTTGCATGTACTGTACTGTATTAATGCTAACACTGTAGATCTTCCAAACTGTTCTTTTCTCATTTATTTCTTTTGTTCATTTGACTCATTTTCTGGTGCATTTGAAAATAATGCAAAAAGCACTTACTGTCATTGCAATATCTGTCTATCTGTATAAAATTACTCTGCCTCCAGCATGCCTTGTTGTCAAGGAAGTCCAATTTTTGTTAAGATATCTCACCTAGTGTAAACTATAAATTTTTGAAATTTGAATAAGTTTTCAATGCATCTGTCTTAAAAAAGAGGAACAACTTCAATTACAGATTAGTTTCACTGCTACAAATTTACCTTGAGAGATGTTATTACGACTTCAATATTTTTATTTATTTATGTATTCAATATTTTTTGTCTTTTACTCATCCAGTAGCCACTCCAAGGCAAAACCAATCCTCACTGCACACCATTGAAATGCCAGGTGTCGTACATGCAGCAGCAGCAGGTGTATGAAGGCTACTTGTAGAACTTGTCAGAGCAGTTTGTGCTAACTCTGCCACACCAGCTCAGTCCTAATGGTGCTTTAAATTGCACCAGGTAAATTATAAGATCTTTGTGACCATAAAAATAAAAAATGAGAGCAACTTAACATATATAAATGAATGGAAGAGGAAACAAGCTCCTTAACTATGTTTTTGAGGCTCGTTATTCATAATGTGAATAAAGGTGTAGTCAGTATTTATGTCAAAGTAAAAAGCACCTCACTGCCACATTGTCTGCACATTGTGTGGCACCCGGTGGGGTTTGTCGCCCAGCCGGGATGCCCAGGAGGAGCGGAGGAGGGCTTGTGCCTCCTCCAGGACACGAGGGGGCGTTCTCCCTGGTTGCCTTGGGGACCACGGGTACAGAGCTTGGAAGCTCAACCCTGTAGGGGCCCATGGTCACCACCAGGGGGCGCCCCGATGCCTTGGGAGCCCTGGACCTCAGTACTTCCGCCACACCCGGAAGTGCTGAGGGGAAGAGGATTGGGGACACCCGGTGGACTTCCGGATACACCGACAGAGCTTCCGCCACACAGGGGTGTGGCTACAGAAGCCCTTAGGATGTACCTGGAGCCCATCCGGGGTGTATAAAAGGGGCCGCCTCCCTCCAGTCAGGGGCAAGAGTCGGGTGGAAGTGGACGAAGCTTGGTGGAGAGGAGTGGAGGCGGACCAGAGACTGAGAGAAGGCATTGTGCGTGTGGCCAAGGACTTGAGGGGTGATTGGTGCTGCGGCACTGGGTTTGTGCTCACGATCAGTGTAAATAGTAGTTGTGAATAAACGTGTGTGGTTTAAACATCATGTTTTACCTGTCTGTGCCCGGGCTGTTCCCCACAATTGTAATAAATCAATGATTCTCTGATGCTATAATTTAGTGGAAAAATGATACAATGACCTGCTATCTATCTCACTCCATTGCAGTCAAAAAGTTTAGTTTGAGACTAAAGAGTTTACATCTTTTAAAAAAAAATTATATTTAAGAAATATGAACATCAATTATCCATAAATCCTCCACATCCAACAACTAACATAACATTAACATATTGCATCATTTATGCAATTTGTATAAGGCATGACATTTTTAGGTGTTTGTGAAAGCTGTTTTGCGTCTCCTGAAGCCTGCTTGGATCCTTCTAAGACATGTAATTAAATTCTGTTATTTATTATTTTTGAATATGACTCACACTTACAAAAATATTTAATAAACAAAAATATAAGTAATTCTTTGATAAAATAGCTTAAAAAAATAAAATGCAGATTGTTTTCTTTTGGCTGAAATTTATTGAAAGTGGGCCACTTCGCCGATATAATTTCACAAATTGACATTGAAAATCCTGGAAGTACTGGAGCTGCGGCTTAATGATCAACAAACGAGGGGAAAGATCTTCAATATAAAAACTCAATCCCGTTTGAACATGCTCCCTTATCATATATGGCAAAAAACAGAAGTTTTGAGCTCGATATCTGACCTATGGATTGTGCAACACAAATAATTTAAGATTATTTTTTGAGATTGATAATTTGAGATGTTATTGTTTGTTATTGCTCATTGTATAGCACTGTTGATTTTTTTATTTCTGTTCTCTATGAAAATGTGAAATTAATCATTTTTCTTAGCCATCACTACAACCAATGTGGGATATGTATCATTTTTCGATGAAGTATTCCTTTACACTAATTGGTAGATATATTAAACATAAGCGAATATAGCATGTAATTGACAATAATTTAAAAGCATACTTTGTCACAAATGCAAGAACTAGTGTAAGGACTTGCAGGAATGTGTGTAGAAATGGATGGGTCACCAACTCTGAAGGAGAACATTAACTCCAGTGAATCTCCATCCACTCTCCACCTCCAGTCACAGCCACAGCCTGAGCAGTATGAAGGATCCACCTAATGGAAGTTAGAGTCTGTATTTCTCAAGAGTACAAAGTCAACACTCATCACTGCCAGTGTGCTTGTGCACTATCTACATTTAACTATTCAACTCTGCATTGAATCAGATTCCATTCAAGACCCCATCTCTTCTCACTTCTCATTTTTCTTCTTTTTACTGTGATTTATGTTAATGTGAAATATTGTTTATTGCATGACATTGAAGCATATTGAGATCAATATACATAGTATTATAGACACAGGATAGTAACAAATGAAAATAATACATCATAGATATGGCACATAGCAATAAACTAAATCTGTACCAAAAATAAATATCTAAAATACAGAAATTACCTTTTTTGTTAGTTCCACTCTGGGACACTGTGATCAATGCTACCTGCTTACTTTTCTTATGCCTGCAAACTCAGTATCTTCTCAGAAAAATGGCAGAAGCATACATAAATAGCACACTTTAAGGAATGCATTTCACTATAAGAGAGATGATGTTGATTTTTTTCTTGGTTCATTTCCATTACTCTTCGCTACTCATAACACTTTGCTCCAGCTTTTTAGTCTTCACTGTAATCACAATTTTTTCATGATGTTTAAATAATCCTATGTGCAATATGACTCACGTGATATTATGGTCTAGTGCTAATTCACTATCATAAGATACGTAGCATGTTGTAATTTGATCATATTTCCATCACCGTTTAGAGAATGAAAACACAGGTAAAGAGCCTAAAGTGTTATTCTCACAGTGGCAGACTCTTCTACTCTGACCTATTCTACATATTGTGATGGGACATTTCTGTTTTCTACCCATGCTAACAACAGAATGCAAAATTAGTCCAAAATATCTCAAAATAAAGTTTGTTTTTTTTCTCAAAACAAACAAACAAAAAATACAATAATTAATTAATAATTAATAATTAGGCTAAAACAAAAATGCATTTACTGTACTTCACAGAATCCTTAGTGGATCTTGCTTCGAAAGTTATACCCGTTACCTATGTTCCCCTCTCACTTCCAACACCATACTTCAAAGGCACTGTCACACCATCCACTGCTGTCCTAATGCCTGTTTCATTAACCAACATTATTACTTAATGTCAGATCTGAATCTTAATTTTATCTGCTACTTCAGTACATATAATTCTGTGGGTCTGAACACTTTATGCTAATGTGGAGATACCACTGCTGCCAGTGTTAATATTTATTTTAAGATTCGATACTGTATGTTGTATAATATGAAAATGATTTTAATATGGAAACAAGCAAGAAGTCACTGGTTTAGAAGTGATATTCAAAAGGGAAGACAAAAAACACCCGTAAAGCAAAGGCCAGGCAAAACAAAAGGACATACTGAAAGGATTAAATACTGAACTAATAAACACAAGGTAAGAACAAAAAGAGATGGGAAAGCAGACTTAATAGTGAAATAATGAATCTGTTATAGGAGTGGAATGACAAATAGATGGAGTGGCCATGGGAATGAGCAAGTGCAAAGGTCAAACTATGCAGTATCATACTGATTTTTCATGTATAGGCAAGCCTTCAGTTCAACATGCCTGCCAATTCTGGCCATACAGATTTAACAGGAAATAATCATTTATATTGTTAATGGGGTTTTTTTTTCTGGGAATGGCTGTGTGATGCCAACTACTAGTCTGCAGCTGGCATCTCTCAGCTAAAAGTAATGATTGATGTGGTTCAGACCCACCAGCAATTTCTTACTAAGTGAGTAGTTTACACAAGCTGTTCATACTCACTTATTGTTCAGTCTTGATTTCATTTTTTTACTCATGTTTTCAGCATTATTTCATATTCTGTTGTGTTTTTCGTGTCTCCTGTAATTTTTTAATTTTCAACAATGACTTTACCTTGGCTCTGGTTTTTCAGTGTATATGCTTTTAATGTACCGTCATTTGTCTACTTTTAACTATGTCTCAGCTTTCTCACATTGCCTTTCTCCAATCCCATGTTCAAATATGAATTTACTTCATCATCTACTTTATATTAATTCACAGTAACTGCATATACTGTAAGTAGGAAAGGTCTGAAGTTCAGTTGTTGGTATTTCATTGGTGAGGCTGTTTGCATCTCGCCTGACTGCTGCCATTACATCCTGCAGTCATTTTTGGGGTTAAAGGAGATCTCTTACAGTATAGTTGAGGACCATCTGTTTATACAGTCTAAATATAAAGTGACAAGCACTAGACCAATTTTAGATATTTTTTTTCTATAATGTTCTGCCTCTTTTTAGTGTCTTTTGAGAAACAAACAAGCGCAATTGCATGTTTCCCACTGCACTTCTCTTTCTCTGAAGTAAGTGCCTTAAAAAAGCTACATTCTGTGATATTTGCACGTAATGTAACTCTTTATAGATGCATTCTTACTCTGGGATACTAATGGAAAATCTCACCTACCATCTCCTACAACTTTTATGTTGTTACTGCAATGAGACACTCATTGTTATCAGCACAATTAGTCACTATACATGTACATCCTGTACTCCTCACTAATTCACTATCTTCTAATTCTGATGCCTAACAGTAAAAACTGAAATTATTTGGCTAAATGAATACAATATATTCATTGTACTGGAAAAGGTTAAAAATGCAGCTGCATGGATTGTCAAAGGTTTTCCACATTTTTACACCTTTATGACCCTTTAGTTATCCATGATACTCAGGGAAAAATGTGTCACTCAACAATTTTACCAGTTTGTTACTAAGCTGATTTCCTACGAGACTGCTATGTCATTATTGTTCAGTCAAAAGTATACAAATGGCAGGAAACCAATCAGGTCATTCTGTTCTAGCTAGAAGGTAACCTATTCAGATGCACATTCAGTTGTTTCCTGAAAGACTGCAAGTTATCAACTTAAACAGTTTGTTTCAAACTTCCACCGCCCATGGTGTAAATAAATGCTCCATATGAGATTTATCTACTTGTGCTGGCATGTACAATGGGACAGACAAGGGCTGGTGAGATGGAAATGTTTAAACTTTTTGAGAATTTAGATTCTGTGTATAGAGACACGCTATGATAATAATTTGTATTTGGTGTGCTGCATTCATAATATGCAGCTTCAGGTGTTGCTCTTGATGAATTGACTGTCTTTTTAGCCTTGCTTATCTCTAATTGAAACAAACTAGCTTTTCTCTCCATTATAATTAATTTCTGTCATTTCTGAAGTTGCAATTTATTTGAATTGAAAGAACCGTATTATATGAAAAAAAATATTGTACATGTTCTATCTCCTTCCTCACATATCATCATGTAATATAATCAGTACTAAAAAAAAGCTGTCACTTTCCAGAGGACAATTAACATAAAAGCTCTCCATTTGCTGAATTCATGTACACACTTGAATATATAAAGTAGCATATTAAGTGTGTTCAGAAGCTTTTATGCAGTTTGCCCAGATGAATTCACTAAAGGATGAATAGCCTCCTCCCTTGTATCTTTTGAAAGTCAGAAAAAAAATGTTTCTAGGATGCAGTCTTCTTCCTCTTCATCTCTGGGGTCAATGTGCCTCTCCATAAAGTGCGGTCCTGCACCTCCTCCCCAGTCAGACCCTTTTCCTTCAGATCCTCTTTTTCTTTATCCATCTACCTCTACTTTGACCTCCCCTGCTTGTCTTCTCCTAAACTTCCATTTCCATCACTCTAGTCATTACATGTCCATACCAGTTCAACCTACTTTCCTGCACTTTCTTTCACCTCTCTTCTATGTTTTTGTACCTTTGATCATCACATTTGTAGTTTGGCCTTTTTTATAATTCCACATGTCCATCTCAACATTCTCATTTCTACTACATTCAACCTCTTCTCCTGCACTTCTTACATTGTTCATGGCTGCTCCAGCAAACCTTACCTTTAACCTTCACCTTGATTCTTTGATCACACAATGTTCTTGATACCTTCTTCCAATTGTTCCATTCACACTACATTATGTGGGTTGTCTCTGGATCCAGTTCTCTGCCTTGGTTTAACACTGATCCTATATAAACGTGTCCTCTCGTTTCAGTAGCTCTAATTGCAGGCAAATATATGAATCCAGATCATAATCAGACCTCAAATATATCTTCTTCCTATGTAACTTAATTCCTTTGCCTTCCAAAGCCTTTCTCCGTTCCTTCATCTTCCTTTCCACTTCCTCCTTTCTGATGTTACATAATACAACATCATCAGCAAAAAGCTGGCACCTGGGGGATTGATCTTTTATCTCATGAGCCAACACATCCATAATCAGATCAAAGAGGTAAGGGCTTAAAAATGATTCCTGGTTTAGACCTACTCTAACTGGGATCTTGTCTGTCACCCCCAACACTGCTCACTCCCTCAAGCATATCCTGGACAATTTTCACATACTTCTCTGGCACCTCTGGCACTCCTTTCTCCCTCATATTATCCCTCCACCTTTCATACACCTCCTCCAAAGCCTTGTCTCTTGCTACCACTGTCCTTTTTGTCTCTTTATTTGCCTGCTAGTACATTACTCAATCTTTCTCCCTCCCTGATTGGTGCCATGCCTTATTTGCCTCTTTCATAGCCTTTATCACATCCTGCACCTCTTTGTTCCAAAAACATGTCTTTTTGTCCCCAGGTAGTCTACTTCCTGTTGCCCTACTCTCTCTTCTGTTTCCTTTTCCAGTGTCCTGTTGGTGGTGGCGTGCGCCACCACCATCTACCCAAAGCACCATGATGTTCCAACAATGATGGATGGATTAAAAGCCAGAAGTCTGTATGACCATCAGCATCGAGTGACTCCGTGAAAAACCCGAACTACAAAGAGGACTATTTCATTTATGTTAGGTAGGATGCCCAAAGGGGACTGGGCGGTCTCGTGGCCTGGAACCCCTACAGATTTTATTTTTTTCTCCAGCCTTCTGGAGTTTTTTTTTGTTTTTTCTGTCCACCCTGGCCATCGGACCTTACTCCTTTCTATGTTAATTAATCTTTTATTTTTCTTCTCTTCGTTATGTAAAGCACTTTGAGCTACTATTTGTATGAAAATGTGCTATATAAATAAATGTTGTTGTTGTTGTTGTCTTAAATAACACATCTTACCTACTTTTAAAACAACTTTGCTGTTTTTCTTCCAGCATTCCTCCACATTATCTAATGAATGCACTTCATTGAAAGTGTATTCCCTAAACATGTCCCTAAGCCCATCTCCACCACTTTATTCTTTATTCTCTTACTGACTCTGTTCTCCCAGTCCATCATGAGCACTTTATGCTGCAATGTTCTCATTTATAACTTTGCAATTCTTTACTTCTTTCATATGAGATTTTCAATACATTAGAAAGTCTATTTGTCTTTCTCTTCCTCCACTACTGTAAGTCACAAGTTGATTTACTTTCTTCTCAAAAAATGTGTTAGCTATTACCAAATCAAATGCCATGGCAGAATCTACTCTACTCACCCTTTTCTCACTTCTCTCTCCTACCCACCATCCTCCATGTACCCTCTCTATCATCTCTCAACTCTTCCCATGTGTCCATTTAGATTACCATAAACAATCACCTTTTTCTTCCTTTTGTACCACCCTAACTTCTTAATCCTCCTTCTCCTTTTCCTCACAGCCCACTTGAGGAGCAATTGCAGAAATAACACTTAACTACAGTCTCATCAAAACCCAACTTAACAGTTATTACCCTATCCTTTGCACACTGACTGAACTTTTCTTAAGTTATTTGGATACTACTATACCCACACCATTCCTCACTGGCTTATTTGCTCCACTGTACAACATCTTACAGCCTCCTGCCAATGCTCATGCCATATTTCCATTCTGTCTAGTTTCCTGCATACACAACACTCCAACATTCCTCCTATCAATCAAATATGGCAGCTCTTTTCCTTTTCCTGTCATTGTCCCAATATTCATTTACCCTTCTCTTTCTCCTTCTCCATCTTCTTTTTCTTCTTCTGGACTAACTTCTTTAACCTTGCCTGCTATTTTTATGGTCAAGCCAGGGTTTCTCTCTTTGTCCTTCTTTAAAGTGCTTCTTTTTGTCTTCTTTTCATTATTATTCATTATTTTTCCATTGTTTTTATTATTTATATTGTTTTGTTAATTTATTATGTATCAAATTATGTAATATCGATTAATTTAGTATCTACAGTGGCGTGTAAAAATATTCACTCCACTTGAAGGTCATCATAATTTTCTTCATGACTAAGTTTTGCACACATATTTATCCATTCAGTATTTTAATGTGAACTCTTCTGCTATAACAATACATTTCCAAAGTTAAAATAAACCATTTTCTGTAGACATTTAACTGAAGAAGAAAAACTCAGAAGTTAGCTTTTGCATAAGTATTCAAGCCCCACATATTAATTCTTTGTTGAGAACCCTTTCCTGCAATAACAGCTTTAATTCGTTGACATTCTTTTGTCATTTATTGTGACAAACACAGAAAAATAAAGGATATTAGCAAGAAGACAAATACTTTTACATAGTACTGTAAGATGTTTGTTTGCATGAAGACATTTCTGAACTTTAGTACTTGAGCAAATTATAAATAATAATAGGGGAAAATTCTGATTTTAACTTTTCTTCAGTTTTGAATGGGATTTTGGTTTTGTACTCAAAGAACAATCTCTTTTGATCTCTGCCACAAGTGTCAACTAGGACATGTAATGTGTCACATTCAAACATGACAGCAGGTAGAAGCCATTGGCAGGATATCAGCTACATTTGTTACCCATTTTTTGTATAAAAAAACAAATATTGCACAAAACAAAACAAATACAAACAGAAAATAAAAGTTGAAAAATATCTTGCTAATCAGTTATGCTTTGAATATACTTTTTTTATCTGCATGTCAACTCTGGCCTACACCTGTTGTGCATTTGAAGGAATTCTATGTATTCATGTTTTACTATTATTATTTTTCAAATCTTTGTTTTTTCTGTTGGTCTCATATATGATGTAGTTATGTACTGTTGCTTTAAATCTGGATTTGTTCCTTGTTCTCTGCAAGTGGAGCCCCAACCGGCAGAACAACCCTGACATTACCATTCCTGAGCCCTCCCTCAAGTTATTTAAACTGAGGGCAAAGGCCTGGGAGTAGGAATCATTCATTTAGTGTTGGATTTTGTAAATTTCGCTGTTCATTGTTGGATTTTTCTGGTCATTGTTCACCTGTAGCTTTTGTTAAAAGAATTCTGATTCCTGGACTGTGGTTTGGGGCTTTATTTGTTAAGGAAAACCTTTTAGGTAATTCCTTTGTGCCTCTTTTTGTTTTCTAATATTTTGTTAATCTTCTGTTTATAAAGATTCTTTGCTTGCCCTGTTCATACAAGATGAAGGTCATCTTAGTAACTGTAAGGGGGTTTGTTTTATTTTGAGATATTAATAGTTGTTTTGCTTGCTCTTCATGTTTGCCACCTGCTCCAACTGAACCCAGCAAGTAGCCTATTAGGTGCCTGGCTGATATTAAGTTTGCCTCTACTGAAGAGACCAGGTAGAGTTCTGGCCTTCTCCCTAGCTCTTGATATTAGCCCAAAACTAATAGCATTCATACTATACATTCAACAATAACTATCTATCTCTTAAGTTAATTTAATCACACATTATCTCTATTTTCCACACGTACACCTTCTTATTTTCTATACAATTCTACTGATTAGTACTTAGTTGTTGCAAATACATAGGCCCTACACATGTTTTCTTTTTGGACACGCCATTATATCATCTTTCAGGCTAAAAAAACAACTCTAGCATAAAAATTGAAAAAAGAAACTCTGATTCACATGTTAATATTTCACAGAGCTGTGGTCACCTATTTATGCAAAGTGCACAAAGCAGCAGAGTGACTGCTATATTTTGTTTCAGTTACTTGATAAGAAGTGTTAATTTCTATATTTAGAGTGGAAAACGCCCAGCGATTTCTTTTACTTTCTGTATCTCTCCCTTTATAAAATTCAAAGTTGACTCACTCACTCATATGTTATACATTTTGGGGAACAGCCCGGACACAGACAGGCAGACATCATTTTGTCACCCAACACACGTTTATTTACAGTCCACCACTATTTACACAAGTGCCACACAACCCCAAACTCCCCCAAAGTCCAGGCCAAACCACACAATGCCTCTCTTCTTCAGGCTGCCTCCTGTCTCTCCTCCAAGACCTCATCCGTCTTCCGCCCGATTCCAGCCTCCTGTGAAGGGAGGTGGTTCCTTTTATGAGCACCCGGATGTGCTCCAGGTGTGTTCCAGCGATCTCCCACCGACACGCCCCAGTGTGGCGAAAGTGCCGGCTGCATCCCCGGAAGCACTCCGGGTGTCCCTACTCCTCTTCCCCCCAGCACTTCTATGTGTGGCGGAAATGCTGAGGTCCAGGGCTTTCCAGGTATTGGGGCACCCCCTGGCGGTGACCACGGTCCCCTGCAGGGTTGGGCTTCACAGCCCTGTACCCATGGCCCCCAACACAACCAGGGTGGACACCCCCTCATGGTCTGGAGGAGGCGCAGTCCCTCCTCCGGTCTTACTGGGCGTCCCAGCTGGGTACCACCCCCAGCCGGTTGCCACAACATATACATACTAGCTGTTTAAGCCCGTGCTGTAAAAAGCCAGGGTTCCTAGAAAGAATTGAAATCATCAGAAAAAAATTGAAATGTAGAGATGCCAGGTAATTGAAAGGAACTGCGCTGGGTGTCTCTCTCCTAGGAGGTTTTGTTTTGCCGACGTGCTTAAATCGCTTGTGCATTAGCCGCTAAGTGACTTTGTCATTCTTCTGAGGTTTCGTTGTGTTATTAGCGGCTAAACGAGTTTTTGTTTCCTCGGAGGTGGAGCCCTTACCCTGACTCCACCTCTCACTTCTGGGCTGGACAGACACACACACACACTTCCATGTGTACACATTTATATACAAGATATATCACCACAACTTGTTTTGGACTCGTATTTACATGTTGTATATTTGGTACAGACCAAAAAACCCTAGTGGGCCAAAAGCTCTTTCACTGGAATATTGGAAATACACATAATCAAAAGCAATACAAATACTGGACCAAAACTAAATGTTACATTACTGTCTCAAATGAACAGAAACAGGGCACATTACCTAACAAACGACTGCTTATTTGCTTTGAAATTTCAGTTATACAAGGTATTGTTATGTTCCTATAACATGGGTCAAACAGAGAAAAAGAAAAAATCAATTGGATTAAAAGGACTACATTAGTCTATAGTTTAATCCAACTAGTTATTCATGTGAGCCATGGCAATTGTTTTACATGTCATGTTGTATGTGCTGGCGTTCCAACAGACTTACAGTACATTGCCAATTTAGGGAAGAGGCACAATGAACTTTCTGTTTGATGTGTTCTGTAGAAGAAGAATGTTCTCCTCAGCACCATGTATTTTGTGTGTTTAGTAAATTAGAATTTTTATAATAACTATTTTTCTAACTCCGCAAGGCGAAGCTCTCAATTTACCAGTCGATCTATGTTCCTACCCTCACCTATGGTCATGAGCTATGGGTAGTGACCGAAAGAACGAGATCGCGAATACAAGCGGCTGAAATGAGTTTCCTCCGCAGGGTGTCTGGGCTTTCCCTTAAAGATAGGGTGAGAAGCTCAGTCATCCGGGAGGGGCTCAGAGTAGAGCCGCTGCTCCTCCGCATCGAGAGGAGTCAGATGAGGTGGCTCGGGCATCTGATCAGGATGCCTCCTGGACGCCTCCCTGGTGAGGTGTTCCGGGCACGTCCAACCGGGAGGAGGCCCCGGGGAAGACCCAGGACACGCTGGAGGGACTATGTCTCTCGACTGGCCTGGGAACGCCTTGGGATTCTCCCGGAAGAGCTAGAAGAAGTGGCCGGGGAGAGGGAAGTCTGGGCATCTCTGCTCAAGCTGCTGCCCCCGCGACCTGACCTCGGATAAGCGGGAGACAATGGATGGATGGATGGATGGATTTTTCTAACTTGCCAGTGAGAGACGCTTTGGCTTATGAACTAACAAAAATATGTTATTCCAGGGTTCAGGAGAAATAGTGTCCACATGAATAAAATCTAAGCTGTTTCTTGTTTTCCCTTTCTCAGAGTGAATGTTTCAGGGACAAGGTCACAAGGCTGCAGAAAGTACATGTAGTTTATGCAAAGGCGTCTCTCCTGTGCTTAGCTTTGAGAACACAGATAATGCTTAGCTCAACAGACATATTGTTTAACTTTACTGTTTTGATAAGGATGTTCTTTCTGTCTTATTAATCATGAAATGCTGAATTATAAAAACCCCTCCTAATTTTTTCTCTGTGTTCAATTGAGCTTTGCGGCAATAAGTTATACTCTTTTGAATCTCTACTTACTGTGACTCCGAATGAATAAAAAAGAGAATTGAGAAATATTATCTGCCTGCTTTTCAGTGTGCCTTTTTCGTCCACAGTTCCTCTATGGGACCTCAATCCTGAAGATTTCTTTTGAATCCTTTTTTATTCTGCTATTACCATCAATGCTTACCCTCTCCAGGGTTCTTCGGCCCAAAGGAATCACCTGTGAATAACAGATACACACCAGTGTTACTGAGGCCCAAACTCTTTTACATTGTTATTTGTATTACCAAACAGCAATACACTCAGAAAATCCATCTTGGATGCCAACACTTTTTGCTAAGTTTTGTTATTGTTAAAACCTCTTCAAAGACACAACCAGACAATTTGTTATTGCCAATCAGCTTAACATCATTATCATTGTAATGTGCAAGGAACACTGGAATATACAGAGCATATACTGTATCTTTTGAGCATATCATGAAAAACTTTTTTAAGATACTTGATTCATTTTCTCCCTTTGTGGATTTCCAGCTACAAATATGCAAGCCATATCACAGACCTTCGCTTCCACAGAGAAAAATTCACCGCATAAAGGGACATCCTGCAAAAAACACAGAGAATGCAATCAAGTGTAGTATCCAAAACTCAATGGACTGGATCTATAACAACTTGTCCACTATATTATTATCAATAATACATGGCAATATTCAGGAAGAAATTATCTAAAATTGTATAGGTCAAGGCATCCAAAAAGGACTTAAGCAAAGGCAAAATCCCCAAAACACTGGCAAACGCATAGTATCCAGAATCCAGAAAATAGCTTCTAAACACTACACACTAAAACAACATTTCTAAAAGTAAAACAGGTGCACTGCTGGAGCACACCCAGAGGAGTCTGCTTCTCTTTTATTTCCCACTGATGATGTGGGTGTTACCCAAAAAAAAAACAGGGGGTCAGGCTGCATGTGAAAGAGGCAGCATTCAGGACCATGCCAGTCATCAGTTATTATAGATGTTGAGGAAACTGTCTCACCAAGTCTCCAATGCAAACATTGTAAATGAATCAGGTACAGGTTTTTAAAGATGTTTTTCATTTTTAAGCTTCCAAATGTGATACATAATGAATTTTGGCAAAATAATCATTAATTTAAGCAATATTTTAAATATTTTAATATTTAATTAGAGAAACTTTAAGAAAAGGGTCCAAAATTGAATTAATGTAATTCAAATGTTACGCTTTCATTTCATATTCTATCCTACTGTACCCTATAATGTATTATTGTTTTTGTCCTTTATATTCCTCTAAATACACAATCTTGGAGCTTAGCAACTAAGCATTTCACTGCATATTGTACTGTATGTATATTTTGTATGTGAAAAATGAAATTGACTTGACGTATCTAATTCACTTAGCAAACTGCAGTAAATACCTTGCCATAAAATCTTCAAGCATTTACTATATCAAAGGAATGTGCACTAATTACATTTTTGTAATGATAAGTACAGTGATCCCTCGCTATATCGTGCTTCGACTTTCGCGGCTTCACTCCATTGCGGATTTTAAATGTAAGCATATCTAAATATATATCACAGATTTTTTAATGGTTTGCGGATTTCTGCGGACAATGGGTCTTTTAATTTATGGTACATGCTTCCTCAGTTGGTTTGCCCAGTTGATTTCATACAAGGGACGCTATTGGCAGATGGCTGAGAAGCTACCCAATCAGAGCACGTATTATGTATTAAATAGAACTCCTCAATGATATACGATATGCTTCCCACGTGGTGCTTTGCATACTTGAAAGCTCGAACAGCACGTATTGATTTTTGATTGTTTGCTTTTCTCTGTCTCTCTCACTCTCTCTGACATTCTCTGCTCCTGACGGAGGGGATGTGAGCAGAGGGGCTGTTCGCACACTGGCCTAGAGGATACAGAACGCTCCTCTAAAAAATGCTGAAAGACTACCTTCACATTGCTCCCTTCCTTGCAGCTGCTTTGTCCAGCGGTGCTTCGCATACTTAAAAGCCCGAACAGTCCTATTGATTTTTGATTGTTTGCTTCTCTCTCTCTCTCTCTCTCTCTCTCTCTCTCTCTCTCTCTCTCTCTCTCTCTGACATTCTCTGCTCCTGATGCGCACTCCTTTGAAGAGGAAGATATGTTTGCAATCTTTTAATTGTGAGATGGAACTGTCATCTCTGTCTTGTCATGGAGCACAGTTTAAACTTTTGACTTAAGGGTGTTATTTCATGTCTAGAGGGCTCTAATAATGTTAAAAAAACATATTTAGAAGGCAGTAAACAGGTTTTCTATGCTCTAACTGCGAAAATATTCGATTTATAAATAAAGAATCCTACTTCATGGAAATTCATTTATTGCGGTAGAGTCTGGAATGGATTAACCGTGATAAACGAGGGTTTACTGTACTATGTTTGAAGTACATACTGTACATAATAAGCAAGTATTTGAAAACACAAGGAATTTTTTAGAGATTCCTTTAATTAAAATATTTGGAAGATGGATGCAGAAGAAATAATCTACAGATTATGCAGAAGGAAAAATCTACAGATGCTAAACAAGCTGCTTTCTACAGCATTAAACAGCGCTTACGGAAAGCTGAGATTAGATACAGCCTCCTGTATCCTGACAAACTGAAAGTGGACATTCAAGACAAGCATTATATCTTTACCACTATGGAAGAAGCAGAAAAAGAACTAAGAAAGCTGAGCCCGATACTCTTCTGAAATACGACCGTGAGTCGCACCTTGTCATGGCATGGCTGTCTGATCCACTTGCAATGATACTAGTACCGTAATTATACATCCTTTTCCCTTCTCAGCCACTTTCTGTTTATTTTTTTTTTAGGAGACTGTTTAACATCATACCCTTGGTTTATTGTTACTGATATTATTGTATTAGGGCTTGTTATGCTTATCCAGGGCGACTTTTTAACACCATTTCCTGGGTTTACTATGTTACTATTTCAAGACTGTTAAAGACTATATTTATATTTTATGCTTATAGTATTTGGACTCTATTGACAATAGATATCTTAATTTTAATCCTCATACGCCGAGGCTGGGGGGCTTGTTTTGTTTTGGACGTGCTCTGTCTCTAGATATGTCAATGGACTGGGACTTTGTGAAGTCCAGCCTCAAGTGGTGAGGCAAAATGGGGTGGTGGGGGGACTGGGGGGGGGGGGGGGGGGAACAGAGTAAGCTATATCTAATCTATCCTTTCAATCTTTATTGAAAAGTGCCAACGTAACAATACTCTTCATGGCAATAAGTCTTGGGAAAATTGGAAATTTAGGTCAAAGCTGTCTCCTTTTCAGTTAAGACTACAAAATGACATCAAAAATTCAGAATCAATGTCTCCATGACTGGGCAGTTAACTTTGTGAGCTGGAATGTTAAAGGCCTGAATCACGAATTAAAGAGAAAAAAAGTATTCTCTCACCTAACAAGTCTAAACGCTAAAATAGTATTTTTACAGGAGACCCATTTATTAAGCAAGGATAAGTTCCAGCTGCAAAAAAAACCTGGACTGGCCAAATGTTCCATTCCAGCTTTACAAAGAAAACTAGAGGTGTGGGAATTCTTATACATACAGTAGAATGTTCTCATTTGTAGTATCAGATATCTGATCCTGAAGGGAGATATGTGATTGCCATGGGTAATTTATATAACTGTAAAGTAATTTTGATAAATGTTTATGCACCCAATGTGGATGATAGGGAATTCATTCAAAATGTATTTTCATCCATTCCCAATGGCTGGGGACTTTAATTGTGTTTTAAATCCAGACCTAGATAGGTCTCCTGTCACAGGGGTGAGGACATCTAACACTGCAAAGACAATTAACAGTTTGTAACTGATCACAACTTATCAGATCCCTGGAGATTTCTAAACCCAAACTCAAGAGCATATTCCTTCTACTCACCAGTGCATCATTGCTACTCAATAATTGATTGTTTCTTTGTAGATAACAATTTCTTCCCTACTATTAAATCTTGCAAATACAACACTATTGTTATTTCTGACCATGCCCCTTTGATCTTAAAGCTAAAATTATTATGCCCCACATACTCATCTCGCAGATGGCATCTTAACCTACTTTTATTAGCAGACGAAAACTGTACAGAATTTATATCCAAACAAAACAGCCTTTTTCTAGAGACAAATACATCCTCAGATGTCTGTGCAGGAGTAGTCTGGGAAACCCTGAAGGCCTTCTTAATAGGACAGATTATTTCATATTTTTCCCACAGAAATAAATTAGAAACCAAGAAGGTATCAGAGCTAATCAACGAATCAACTAGAATAGACAAAGAACATGCCAGGTGTCCAAGTGAGGATCTTCATAGGGAAAGGTAGGCTCTGCATTCAGAATTCAACCTCTTGACAACTAAAGAAACAGAACAGCTCATTTTTAAATCAAGACATCATTACTATGAACATGGAGAGAAAGCTAATAAGATCTTAGCTCAACCAATCCACAAGCAAGAAGTTTGCAATAAAATCCCAGCAATCAACAACACAAACGGAGACAAAATTATTGACCATAAAAATATAATGCACACATCTAGAGACTACTATAAATCCTTATATTCTACTGAGTTTAAAGAAGACAAGACACAATCTAATGCATTTCTGGATGCATTACAGATACCACATATAGATACTTTTAGTGCAGAGGAATTAGATAAACCTCTAGCGCTATCAGAATTACTAGATGCTGTAAAGTCACTTCAGAGTGGGAAAGCAGCAGACCCTAATGGCTACCCTGCTGAATTTTACAAGAAATTCTCCATTACAGAAGCTAGAGACAATAAATTTCTACCTCAAACTTTTCGCCAAGCATTAATCACCGTCTTCCCTAAACAAAATAAGGATTTATTACAATGTGCATCATGCAGACCAATTTCACTTCTGAATAATGATGTTAACCCATCCTTTAATCGCCACCTTATCGTGGTGGAGGGGTTTGCATGTCCCAATGATCCTAGGAGCTCTGTTGTCCGGGGCTTTATTCCCCTGGTAGGGCCACCCAAGGCAAACTGGTCCTAGGTGAGGGATGAGACAAAGAGCGGTTCAAACCTTCTATGATGAATGAAAACTTTGGACGGTGTTTTCCCTTGTCTGGACGCGGGTCACTGGGGCCACCCTCTGGAGCCAGGCCTGGAGGTGGGGCTCGATGGCGAGGCAGGCCTGGTGGCCGGGCATGCACCCATGGGGCTCGGCCGGGCACAGCCCGAAGAGGCAACGTGGGTCCCCCTTCCCATGGGCTCACCACCTATGAGAGGGGTCAAGGAGGTCAGGTGCAGTGTGAGTTGGGTGGTGGCCGAAGGCGAGGACCTTGGCGGTCCGATCCTCGGCTACAGAAGCTGGCTCTTGGGACGTGGAATGTCACCTCTCTGAAGGGGAAGGAGCCTGAGCTAGTGCACGAGGTTGAGAGGTTCCGGCTAGATATAGTCGGACTCACCTCGACGCACAGCTTGGACTCTGGAACCAATCTCCTTGAGAGGGGCTGGACTCTCTACCACTCTGGAGTTGCCCCCGGTGAGAGGCGCCGAGCGGGTTTGGGTATACTTATTGTCCCCCGACTTGGAGCCTGTTCTTTGGGTTTACCCCAACAGCAGTTCGGAGTACCCACCCTTTGTGGAGACCCTGGAGGGGGTGCTAGAGGGCTTACCTTCTGGGGACTCCCTCGTTCTGCTGGGAGACTTCAATGCTCACATGGGCAATGACAGTGAGACCTGGAAGGGCGTGATTGGGAGGAATGGCACCCCCTGATCTGAACCCGAGCTGTGTTTTGTTATTGGACTTCTGTGCTCGTCATGGATTGTCCATAACAAACACCATGTTCAAGCATAGGGGTGTTCATATGTGCACTTGGCACCAGGACACCCTAGGCCTCAGTTTGATGATCGACTTTGTGGTCGTGTCGTCGGACTTGCGGCCACATGTCTTGGACACTTGGGTGAAGAGAGGGGCGGAGCTGTCAACTGATCACCACCTGGTGGTGAGTTGGCTTCGATGGTGGGGGAGGATGCCGGTCAGGCCTGGTAGGCCCAAACGTGTTGTGAGGGTCTGCTGGGAACGTCTGGCAGAGCCCCCTGTCAGAAGTAGTTTCAACTCCCACCTCCGGCAGAACTTCGACCACATCCAGAGGGAGGTGGGGGACATTGAGTCCGAATGGGCCATGTTCCGTGCCTCTATTGTTGAGGCGGCTGACCGGAGCTGTGGCCGTAAGGTGGTCGGTGCCTGTCGTGGCGGCAATCCCCGAACCCGTTGGTGGACACCGGCGGTGAGGGATGCTGTCAAGCTGAAGAAGGAGTCCTACAGAACCCTTTTGTCCTGTGGGACTTTGGAGGCAGCTGATAGGTACCGGCAGGCCAAGCGGAATGCGGCTTTGGTGGTTGCTGAGGCAAAAACTCGGGCGTGGGAGGAGTTTGGGGAGGCCATGGAGAACGACTTTCGGACGGCTTTGAGGAGATTCTGGTCCACCATCCGGCGTCTCAGGAAGGGGAAGCAGTGCAGTGTCAACACTGTATATGGTGGGGATGGTGAGCTGCTGATCTCGACTCGGGATGTTGTGGGTCAGTGGGGGGAGTACTTCGAAGACCTCCTCAATCCCACTAACATGTCTTCTAATGAGGAAGCAGAGCCTGGGGACTCAGAGGTGGGCTCCCCCATCTCTGGGACTGAGGTCACCAAGGTGGTCAAAAAACTCCTTGGTGGCAGGGCCCCGGGGGTGGATGAGATATGCCCAGAGTTCCTCAAGGCTCTGGATGTTGTAGGACTGTCTTGGTTGACACGCCTCTGCAACATCGCATGGACATCAGGGACAGTGCCTCTGGATTGGCAGACCGGGGTGGTGGTCCCCCTCTTTAAGAAAGGGGACCGGAGGGTGTGTTCCAACTACAGAGGAATCACACTCCTCAGCCTCCCTGGAAAAGTCTATTCGGGGGTCCTGGAGAGGAGGGTCCGTCGGATAGTCGAGCCTCGGATTCAGGAGGAACAGTGTGGTTTTCATCCTGGTCGCGGAACAGTGGGCCAGCTCTACACCCTTAGCAGGGTCCTGGAGGGTGCATGGGAGTTTGCCCAACCAGTCTACATGTGTTTTGTGGACTTGGAAAAGGCAATCGACCGTGTCCCTTGGGGAATCCTGTGGGGGTTACTCCGAGAGTATGGGGTACCGAACCCCCTGATAAGGGCTGTTCAGTCCCTGTACGATCGGTGCCAGAGCTTGGTCCGCATTGCCGGCAGTAAGTCGAACCCGTTTCCAGTGAGAGTTGGACTCTGCCAGGGCTGCCCTTTGTCACCAATTCTGTTCATAACTTTTATGGACAGAATTTCTAGGCGCAGCCAGGGCATTGAGGGGGTCCGGTTTGGTGAACACAAGATTGGGTCACTGCTTTTTGCAGATGATGTTGTCCTGTTTGCTTCATCAGGCCGTGATCTTCAGCTCTCTCTGGATCGGTTTGCAGCCGAGTGTGTAGCGGCTGGGATGGGAATCAGCACCTCCAAATCCAAGACCATGGTCCTCAGCCGGAAAAGGGTGGAGTGCCCTATCAGGGTTGGTAGCGAGATCCTGCTCCAAGTGGAGGAGTTCAGGTATCTCGGGGTCTTGTTCACGAGTGAGGGAAGAATGGAGCGTGAGATCGGCAGGCGGATCGGTGCGGCATCCGCAGTAATGCGGGCTCAACATCGGTCTCTCGTGGTGAAAAAGGAGCTGAGCCGCAAGGCGAAGCTCTCAGTTTACCAGTCGATCTATGTTCCTACCCTCACCTATGGTCATGAGCTATGGGTAGTGACCGAAAGAACGAGATCGTGAATACAAGCGGCTGAAATGAGTTTCCTCCGCAGGGTGTCTGGACTTTCCCTTAAAGATAGGGTGAGAAGCTCAGTCATCTGGGAAGGGCTCAGAGTAGCGCCGCTGCTCCTCCGCATCGAGAGAAGTCAGATGAGGTGGCTCGGGCACCTGATCAGGATACCTCCTGGACGCCTCCCTGGTGAGGTGTTCCGGGCACGTCTAACCGGGAGGAGGCCCCGGGGAAGATCCAGGACATGCTGGAGGGACTATGTCTCTCGGCTGGCCTGGGAATGCCTTGGGATTCTCCCGGAAGAGCTAGAAGAAGTGGTCGGGGAGAGGGAAGTCTGGGCATCTCTGCTCAAGCTGCTGCCCTAGCGACCCGACCTCAGATAAGCGGAAGAGGATGGATGAATAATGATGTTAAGATACTCTTCAAAGTCCTAGTTAAAAGGATGGAGAAAGTGCTGCCTTAGGTAATATCACAAGATCAAACAGGATTTATTAAAGGCCGACACTTAGCTTCCAGTCTTCGACGCCTGTTTAATATTATATATTCACCTGCAAAGTCAAACACCCCAGAGATATTATTATCATTGGATGCAGAAAAAGCATTTGATAGGATTGAATGGAACTACCTTTTCACTACATTGGAGAAATTTGGGTTTGGTCCGAACATTTGTGCATGGAACAACCTACTGTATACCAATACAGAAGCTTCAGTTTGTATTAACAACATTAATTCAGACTACTTTAAACTAGAACATGGTACCAGACAAGGATGCCCCTTGTCACCACTGCTTTTTGCAATTGTCATTGAGCCACTGGCAGTTCACTGTAGAAATGGTTATGAGATAAAAGGGATTATCAGAGAAGGGCTTGAACAGAAAATTTCTCTATATGCAGATAATATGGTACTGTATATATCAGATCCACAAAATGCTGTGCCTGCAGTCCTAACAGCACTTACAGAATTTCAAAAGATTTCTGGTCTCAGAATTAATTTGACTAAAAGTTTGCTCTTTCCAGTGAATTCTCAAGCACACAATGTTAGATTGGACAGTTTCCCTTTTATGATCGCAGATCAGTTTAAATACCTAGGGGTAAATATTGCAAGTAGACATAAAGCTCTCTATCAACAAAATTTTGCTGTCTGTATAGAAAAAATTAATCAAGACTTGCGCAGATAGTCAACCCTTCATCTCACTTTATCTGGAAGAATTAACATTGTTAAGATGAATATCCTTCCTAAGCTTCTCTTTTTATTTCAAAACATTCCAATATACATCAATAAATAATTTTTTAAGAAATTAGATTCAACCATAACCTCTTTTATTTGGAATTCAAAACATCCATGTATCCAAAGAACGACCCTACAAAGACCTAAGGCAGAAGGTGGCATGGCTCTACCTAACTTTCAGTTTTATTACTGGGCGGCAAATATACAACTTATAAAAACCTGGACATGGACACAAATAGATGAACATACACAGGCGTGGTAGGCAATAGAAATAAAATCCTGCAGTACATCTTTATATTCTTTGCTTTGTACCCCAATAAATGCAATATACTAACAACCCAATTGTGCTTCACTCACTCAGAATATGGAACTAATGTAGAAAGCATTTTAAGATAAAGAAGCTTTTATCTGTGGCACCTCTGCATGA